>NC_041382.1:360642958-360689286 GCF_002162155.2 Triticum dicoccoides | reverse complement strand
ACAACAACAACAACAACAACAACAACAACAACAACAACAACAACAACAACAACAACAACAACAACAACAACAACAACAACAACAACAACAACAACAACAACAACAACAACTACCTACACATCGTGAAACAGCCCTCCGCCGAGCGAGCCATCTCCCTCTTGCACCTGGCCAAACTGTTGGTGCTACTGTTGATACTTCTGTGGCTCCTGCTACTGATACGGAGGAGGATGATTTTGCCAGAGATTACAAGGATGAGGTTGATCAAAATCAGAACTACGTGCCACCACCAGCACAGCAACCACCAGGTCATCCAGATGCAAATAATGGCAATGGTAGGGCTCACCCTCAGGTACGAGATCATGACCATCTCCCTAAACTAAAATTGAATATTCCACCATTTGAGAGTAGATATTTTCCTGATATATATCTTACTTGGGAGTTAGAAACTGAACAACGATTTACATGTTTACAATATCCCGAGGAGAGACGTGTTCCTGCTGCTGTTTGTGCATTCACTAGTTTTGCATGTGTTTGGTGGTCTGAGCATTGTAGATTATATCCTATTCCAGCTACTTGGGCTGCTTTGAAAACTTCTATGCGTACTCGTTGGGTTCCACCATATTATCAACGTGAATTACTTCAAAAATTGCAGCGCTTAAGACAAGGAAAAAATTCTGTAAAAGAATATTATCAGGAATTACAAACTGGCATGATTAGATGTGGTATTGTTGAGGAGAATGAAGCTATGCTTGCACGTTTTATGGGTGGATTAAATAGAGAGATTCAGACCATTGTAGAGTATAAGGAGTATAATAATATCACTCATTTATTCCATCTTGCTTGTGAAGCTGAATGTGAAGTGCAGGATCGACAGGCATTGGCGCGAACTAACTTTTCTTCAGGTCGATCTTCATCATGGACACCACGTGCATCCTCTACTTCCACTCCACCAGCACCTCCATCAGGTGCCACCTCCAGCCGTGATACAAGAAAGCAGGCACAACCACCACTTTCTGCCAAGAGCACACCTGCTGGGCCTGCGTAGAGCTCTTCTTCTTCCATGGCATCAACAGGGCACACAAGTGATATTATTTGTCGTCGTTGTAAGGGAAGAGGACATTTTGCGAGAGAATGCCAATCCCAGCGTGTGATGATTGCTACTGAGGATGGTGGGTATGAGTCCGCTAGTGACTATGATGAGGAGACTTTGGCTCTTATTACACGTGAAGAACACGGTGGAGATGATTCTGATCATGAGACGCAATACATGGCTTCTGAAGATGTTGACAGGTATGAATGTTTAGTTGCTCAACATGTTTTGAGTGTGCAGGTTACACAAGCTGAGCAAAATCAGAGGCATAATTTGTTCCATACAAAGGGAGTTGTGAAGGAACGTTCTGGTCGCGTCATCATAGATGGAGGGAGCTGCAATAACTTGGCTAGCATGGAGATGGTGGAGAAGCTATCTCTCACCACAAGACCACATCCACATCCTTACTACATCCAATGGTTCAACAACAACGGCAAGGTTAAGGTAACATGTACTGTTCGTGTGCATTTTAGTATCTCTACATATGTTGATTATGTTGATTGTGATGTGGTACCTATGCAAGCATGTTCCTTATTACTTGGTAGACAATGGCAATTTGATAAAAATTCTGTACACCATGGTAGAAACAATCAGTATACTCTTGTTCATAAGGATAAAAATATTACTTTGCTTCCAATGACTCCTGATTCCATTTTGAAAGATGATATTAATAGAGCTAATAAAGCAAAACACGAGAAAAATAAGAGTGAAAATCAGATTGTGGCAAAAGAATTTGAGCAACAAATGCAGCCTAATAATAAACAATCTAGTGTTGCTTCTGAAATTAAATTGAAAAGTGCATGTTTACTTGCCACCAAAGCTGATATTGATGATCTAGATTTTAGCAAATCTATTTGCTATGCTTTTGTGTTCAAAGAGGCATTATTTTCATTCGAGGACGACTTCATTTCAAGAAGGGGAGGATGAGGAGGACATCAATACCATTGTTACACCCACAGCCCCTGCTGCTATACATACTGGACCGATTACTAGAGCTCGCGCACGCCAATTGAATTATCAGGAACTTTCGTTTCTTGGCAACGATTCTAATGTTCATGAGAATATGATGCTGCCTAAATTGGATACATTTGTTTTGCTTACAATTGAAGGGCCTATCTTGGACAAGAAAGATGAACCTTGGAGCAAGTTCAAGCATGGAGATGATGGCATGAGCAAGGGGAACAAGAACGGAGTTACAAGTGATGATTCCAGGACTCTGAAGCCACCATAATGAGTGCATGAAGCATGGGACGAAATATACAAGATGCCACTTCATAAATTTCGTCCAGAGGCTATTTTAGGTGTTGCATCACTTTATTATTGGGCCAGGCCCATGTATTTTCGAAGTACTTAAGTATAGGCTGTTTTTAGAGTCCGTATGTGTGTGGAAACAAGAGTTAGGGTTGGTTTCGGACCCCTACACCAAGGGCCACGAAATTCCCCCTCTCTCCTCCATATATATAGCCCTTAGGGCATTATTTAGGCTTTGGGTTTTGTTTAGATTAAAAGTTTGCCATAGCTGCAACTTCGCGTACTTCGTTTGTGTTCAACGACCAGACCAAGGCGTCACAGAACCCCACCTTGATCAACAAAGGTTTCATCTTATATTTGCAATATCCAGATTGCAATCTCAGTTTCTTGCTTGTTCTTCGTTTGCTTGCAGGAAACAGACCCTCGTGGTCAGGTTGATCGTGCTCCGGCGTGGTCAATAACCCTCGGAAGATGGTTTAGCGATTGCTAAGGCGCGACGTCTCGCACGTTCATAGTCGGGTTGTCAAGGTCGACTCCCACAGAAAACGATAGCCACCATCTCATCGAAACATCAGGTTGTGCATGATTTAAATACTTTGTGTGGTGAAGATAGAGCATAGTCAGACTATATGATTTAGTAGGGATAACTTTCTTTGGCCATGTTATTTTGAGAAGACATAATTGCTTTGTTAGTATGCCTGAAGTATTATTATTTTTATGTCAACGTGAACGTATGTCTTGAATCTTTCGAATCTGAATATTCATATCACAATTAAGAAGATTTGCATTGACATTATGCCAAGTAGCACTCCACATCAAAAATTCTCTTTTTATCATTTACCTACTCAAGGACGAGCAGGAATTAAGCTTGGGCATGCCTGATACGTCTCCAACGTATCTATAATTTTTTATTGCTCCATGCTATATTATCTACTGTTTTGGACTATATTGGGCTTTATTTTCCACTTTTATATTATTTTTGGGACTAACCTATTAACCGGAGGCCCAGCCCAGAATTGTTGTTTTTTGCCTATTTCAGTGTTTCGAAGAAACGGAATATCAAACGGAGTCCAAATGGAATAAACCTTTCTGGAACATGATTTTCTTCCCGAATATGACCCAGGAGACTTGGACCCTACGCCAAGGAAGCTTCGACGTGGGAACGAGGTAGGGGGGCGCGCCCTATACCCCCAGGCGCGCCCCCACCCTCGTGGGCCCACCGAAGCTCCACCGACGTACTTCTTCCTCCTATATATACCTACATACCCCAAAACGAACAGAGACGGAGCCAAAAACCTAATTCCACCACCGCAACTTTCTGTATCCACGAGATCCCATCTTGGGGCCTGTTCCGGAGCTCCGCCTGAGAGGGTCGTCATCACGGAGGGCTTCTACATCATCATAGCCTCTCCGATGAAGTGTGAGTAGTTTACCTCAGACCTTCGGGTCCGTAGTTATTAGCTAGATGGCTTCTTCTCTCTTTTTGGATCTCAATACAAAGTTCTCCCCCTCTCTCGTGGAGATCTATTCGATGTAATCTTCTTCTTTTTGTGGTGTGTTTGTTGAGATTGATGAATTGTGGGTTTATGATCAAGTCTATCTATGAATAATATTTGAATCTTCTCTGAATTCTTTTATGTATGATTGGTTATATTTGCAAGTCTCTTCGAATTATCCGTTTGGTTTGGCCAACTAGATTGGTAGTTCTTGCCATGGGAGAAGTGCTTAGCTTTGGGTTCGATCTTGCGGTGTCCTTTCCCAGTGACAGAAGAGGCAGCAAGGCACGTATTGTATCGTTGCCATCGAGGATAACAAGGTGGGGTTTATTTCATATTGCATGAATTTATCTCTCTACATCATGTCATCTTGCTTAAAGCGTTACTCTGTTTTTAACTTAATACTCTAGATGCATGATGGATAGCGGTCGATGAGTGGAGTAATAGTAGTAGATGCAGAATCATTTCAGTCTACTTGTCACGGACGTGATGCCTATATACATGATCATGCCTAGATATTCTCATAACTATGCTCAATTCTGTCAATTACTCAATAGTAATTTGTTCACCCACCGTAGAATACTTATGCTCTTGAGAGAAGCCACTAGTGAAACCTATGGCCCCCGGGTCTATTCTCATCATATCAATCTCCATCGCTTTAATCTTGCTTTGCTTTTTACTTTGCCTTTTACTTTTCACTTTGCATCTCTATACCAAAAATACCAAAAATATTATATCTATCAGATCTCACTCTCGTAAGTGACCGTGAAGGGATTGACAACCCTAATCGCGATGGTTGCGAGTAGCTATCTTTTGTGCAGGTACGAGGGACTTGAGCGTGGCCTCCTACTGGATTGATACCTTGGTTCTCAAAAACTGAGGGAAATACTTAGGCTACTCTGCTGCATCATCCTTTCCTCTTCGGGGAAATCCAACGCAAGCTCAAGAGGTAGCATTGCCTCTTATTGCTCTCAAAAAATCTCTAGTGTCAACATAGAACAACAGGAGAGTTGTGTTAAGATTTGGAATTTTTCGGGGTTCGTTTGGAAATTTTTTATACATTAACTGGGTTTTCTAGGCATTTTATGTGCATAATTCAAATTTGATATACATGCACATGCTCTGGTGCATATAAATTGGTTGAAAAAACAAATATGTGTCCTTGGGTGCATGGTTAGGTCCCATCCAAGAAATGGGAATGAATTTCAAACACCAGGGCACTGTTGGTCGCTGGTAAAATGTTGGGATATCTGGTTTTTAAATTCTAGTAAATCCAAAACTCATCTGTAAGTCATGAAACTTGGCATGGTATCATGGAGCGGCATTAACATGCCGTGGTAAAAAATTTGTCCCATTTGGGGCAGGTTTGGGTATAAGTTTCTCACAACAAGCCTGGTGGTTTCGGTAGGGAACGTGCCACCATTGGGGACAAAACGATATCCGTTGCCTCTTATTGCTTTCAAATAATTGCTAGTGTCAACATAGAACAACAAGAGTGTTGTGTTAATTTTTGGAATTTTTTGGTGTTCGTTTGGACATTTTTATACATTAGCTGGGTTTTCTAGGCATTTTATGTGCATAATTCAAATTTGAAATACATGCACATGCTCTAGTGCATATAAATTGGTTGAAAAATGAAATATGTGTCCTTGGGTGCTTGCTTAGCTCCCATCCAAGAAATGGGAATGAATTTCAAACACCAGGGCACTGTTGATTGTCGGCAAAACATGGAGATTCATAGTTTTTAAATTCTAGTAAATCCAAAACTCGTCTGAAATTCATGAAACTTAGAATGGTATCATGGAGTGGTATCAACATGCCGTGGTAAAATTTTTGTCCCATTTGGAGCAGGTTTGGGTATAAGCTTCTCACAAACCGGAGCTTCTCACTGCAAGCCTGGTGGTTTCGGTAGGGAATGTGCCACCTTTGGGGACGAAATGATATCCGTTGCCTGTTATTGCTTTCAAAAAATTTCTAGTGTCAACATAGAACAACAGGAGTGGTGTGTTATGTTTTGGAAGTTTCAGGGTTCGTTTAGACATTTTTATACATTAAGTGTGTTTTCTAGGCATTTTATGTGCATAATTCAAATTTCAAATACATGCACATGCTCCAGTGCATATAAATTTGTTGAAAAATCAAATATGTGTCCTTGGGTGCATGCTTAGGTCCCATCCAAGAAATGGGAATGAATTTCAAACACTAGGGCACTGTTGATTGCTGACAAAGCGTTGAGATACATGGTTTTTAAATTCTAGTAAATCCAAAACTCGTCTGAAATTCATGAAACTTGGCATGGTATCATGGAGCAGCATCAACATGTCGTGGTAAAATTTTTGTCCCATTTGGGGCAGGTTTGGGTATAAGCTTCTCACAAACCAGAGCTTCTCACAACAAGCCTGGTGGTTTCGGTAGGGAACGTGCCACCTTTGGGGACGAAACAATATCCATTGCCTCTTATTGCTTTCAAAAAATTTCTAGTGTTAACATAGAACAACAGGAGTGTTGTGTTAAGTTTTGGAATTTTTCGGGGTTCGTTTGGACATTTTTTATACATTAACTGGGTTTTCTAGGCATTTTATGTGCATAATTCAAATTTGATATACATGCACATGCTCCAGTTCATATAAATTGTTTGAAAAATCAAATATGTGTCCTTGGGTGCATTCTTAGGTCCCATCCAAGAAATGGGAATGAATTTCAAACACCAGAGCACTATTGGTTGCCGGCAAAACGTTGAGATACCTGGTTTTTAAATTCGAGTAATCTAAAACTCATCTGAAATTCATGAAACTTGGCATGGTATCATGGAGCGGCATCAACACGCCATTGTAAAAATTTTGTCCCAATTGGGGCAGGGTTGGGTATAAGCTTCTCACAAACCGAAGCTTCTCATAACAAGCCTGGTGGTTTCGGTAGGGAACGTGCCACCTTTGGGGATGAAACGATATCCGTTGCCTCTTATTGCTTTGAAAAAATTTCTAGTGTCAACTTTGAACAACAGGAGTGTTGTGTTAAGTTTTGGAATTTTTTGTGGTTTGTTTGGACATTTTTATACATTGACTGGGTTTTCTATGCATTTTATCTTCATAATTCAAAGTTGAAATACATGCACAGGCTGCAGTGCATATAAATTGGTTGAAAAATCAAATATGTGTCCTTGGGTGCATGCTTAATTAGGTGCCATGGTAGAAATGGAAATAGATTTCAAACACCAGGGCACTGTTGATTGCCGGCAAAATGTTGAGATACTTGGTTTTTAAATTCTAGTAAATCCAAAACTCGTCTAGTGCGTAGGTTCACCGGGAAGCGTGAAAGCTGTTCAACGCGGGGTTTGTGCATCTCTTCAATGCAAACGGTTCAGTTAAGCAGTAAAGCGGCAAAAGGTAAACCAAAAATATACGTGCTGCCACACGCCCATGTGCCGTGCGAGCAGGCGTGAGTTGATGGGACACATGCGAGTAGTCCACCGTGCAGGCATACCGGGAGGCGTGCGTGCAGGTGTGCGTATTGACGGGGAGGCGTGCGAGTAGCTATGTGAAATGATGGTAGGAATGGCAGAAGTCCATCGCGCAGGCTCACCGAGAGGCGAGACAACTTTTGACCGCAGCCTGCCTCGCTCCCACTGGTCCATATTAATTGTGTGCCCGAGCCGCCGGCCAAAATAGGCAGCCGCACCCCCGGTCCATAGTGGTCACCAACGTCTGGACTCTGGAGTGTATGACGATGCCGCCGAAGCGCACCATCGGAGGGAGTGGCGATGCCGGGCTGGTGAAGCACCCATGCAATGCGTGAAGCTGGCCACAGAGGTTTCTGTCACCGCCGACGAGGTCTCGCGCAGGCAATAGCACGACCTTGACTTTGTCAGTGCCGTCGTGCCCCCCAGCCAGAGCCGGAGGTCAACAGCAACTCCGGCAACGACTGTGACTCCGACGGAAAACCGGTTAGTCATCTATATACCCATTTGTGCTGCAAACATATCATGTGTTTACTCTCGTTAACCCCCCACACCCCGCCCCTCTATAATTTTTTTGGAATACAAATCCTATGGTTATGTTCTCTCAGTCCATGAAATCAGAGTAATTAAGATCCATTAGATGCATGTAGTGTATTGATTGTTTGAATGTTATCCGTATAGAGTTAGTGATTAATTGTTTGTTCTATACAAATGATTTTTGCTAATAATCCGACTAGGGTTAGCTTGCGTGCTAATAATTCATGACCAGATCTTGAGAATTGATTTTGAATATCCTACATATATGTTTGTGCCTTTTTGCTTCCTGATATTGAGAATTGATTTCGAATGTCCTACATGTTATGCCATTTTTTCGTTTAGGTTGGTATGTACACAGATGAGGCTCCGGCGAGCGCCGCCGCCGGATGTAGATCATGGACCCGACTGTGCGTCCAGAAGCGCCCCTGGACCTAAGGAACCAGTAGAATCTCCAGCGGACCGCATCAGCGATCTCCTGGACGGCATCCTTGGGGAGATCATCTCCCTTCTCCCCACCAAGGATGGCTGCTGCACACAAGTCCTCGCATCTCGGTGGCGCACTCTGTGGCACATCGCGCCTCTTAATCTCGACTGTCGTCAACTATCTGTCGATGATGATTCTGAACTCCTCCAAGCCATCATCTCCTCCCACCAGGGCTCCGCTCAACTCATCTGCATCCTGGCATGCTACCTGCTGGACATATCCTGCATGGTGGCCGCCTGGTTGACATCCCGTCAATTCGATAAACTCCAACAGCTTGAGTTCTACCATGACTATGTATGTAACATACCACGAACCGATGTATTTGTGCCCTCACCACCGATGTCCATCACGTGGTTTTCCTCCTCTATCCACACTGCCACCTTTGCCCTGTGCCATCTAGAAGACAATCTGGTACAAATGCTTCGTCAACCACTGCTAAAAAACTTGCGCTTGTGGTGGTTGATCTGTCAGAGGCCACACTGCACAACATCATCCACTCCAGCTGCCCTGCCCTGGAGCCCTTGCTGCTTGTTTTTGCAATGGAAATTCATATCCGTTGTCTCCAAATAAAGTCGCCCACCTTGTAAGCATTGGAATTTTTTTTGGACATGATCTCATCATCGAAGATGCCCCTTCACTTCAAAGGTTGCTCCTTGATTCTGGTATAGTACCTTCGCAAATAACTATAGTCTCTGCGCCTAAAATGGAGACCTTGCGTGAAATTCGTGATCCTTTTAGATGGTTCAAGATGGTGTTTGGCTCCACACCTATTGAGGTACTGTATATTATTCACGTAAACTTTTGTAATCTGCCTTTTTCATTTGTGCGCATAAGTTAAGTATCTTCTTGGAGTACACTTTTGGTAGTAATATTATGTTCTATGCTCAATGAAGAGCTTGTCCATCCTATCAGTGGTGGTGGATTATGTCAAGACCTTACATATCAGTATGTGGTGTTTTGATCTGAATACGATTATTGGCTTGCTGCAATGCTTTCCATGTCTGGAGAATTTGTATATAAAGGTGATGATTTCACGCACATTGAAAGCCCATATATAATGTACTATAATTAATCTTTCAGCTATCACTCTTCAACATAATCTTTTTTAGACATTAATTGTTTTCAATCTTCATCTCTATTTAGGCACTAACACATGGAGAAAAAGGTATAACCAATCGATGGTTCAAGAAGCACCAGGATTTTCTCAGATCTCATGACATTCGTTTGAAGACAGTAACACTGGAAGGATATGCATCTAGCAATGCAAACACTAGCTTTGTCACATTCTTCATGTTGAATGCGAGGGCACTATTGTCCGTCAGGATTAAGTTTTTCGACAACAAATTTCTTACGGCTGCAAGTGTTGAACAACATAAAAAGAAATTTCAGGTGGACCTGAGGGCTTCTGATCGTGCTCGGCTTCTATTCACAACAGCTTGTCATCATGTACCAGTAGAATTTCTGGCCACGGATCTTGATTTGATGGATCAGACTGATCCATTTGATTGTGACTGCCGAAAATGTTGGTTGAGTTAGATGTCATTGTCCTATTCAATATGGATTTTGTCTAAACCTGATGAGCAATTAATCCTCGTGCTTTTGTACTATTTGTAAGCTGGAGTTAGATATTGTTTCCCTTTTCAACTCGGTTTTGACCCGTATTTTCTTTCATACTGGGGCAATGGCTTACCATTTCTTTAATTAAGACATAAATATTGTAAGCATTCAAAACATAGGGAAATGTCATGTGTGTACTAGCCACATATGTACTTCGATGTTCAATCTATTTATGGAATCAAGTCCTTATAAGTTGTTAGTACATATGTTGTTGTTCTGTGTGTAGTGACACTGCACATGGACTAAACAATGGAACCCGTCGGTGATGTTTTCATCGATCGCTCACAATTGTTACCACCAAGCGTTTGCCCACAACACACACGGCTTATTAGCAGCAATCGCCTGTGTTGTTATCGGTCTTCGCACACGTTTCCGATTACATACATGTTTGCCGCGTATCACACACATCTTGTTAAGTTGAACAGTTTCTGTTCTCTTGTCTCAATGCAAACAATTCATCCGAGTGAACCGCATGCCGTATATCGCACACACCTTGATCTGGCTGACCGTTTCTTTTGTGTTGCCTAATCACAAACAGTTCATCTGAGTGAACCGTATGCTGTACATCGCACGCGCCTTCATCTGGCTGCCCGTTTCTTTTGTTCCTCCTCATCACAAACAGTTAATTGAACTGAACCATATGCCCTGCATTGCACATGCAACTGAAATCTGAACCGTGTTTGATGCATCCTCCATCACAAAGGATTTGCACCTTTTTGAAGGTTTTTTACACCACCGTTTGCAATTATTGCATCCCACATAGTTTTGTCGAAGGGTCTCTGATCATAGTTTCACGTTAACATCATCTTGCAGTAGTGATATATGAGACAAGAAGAATGCCAACTGTTGTCAGGGGGGTCGCTTCTCCTTCTTCTCTTTGTGCTAGACCTTTGTTATGCACTAGGGGAAGAAGGAGTAGCAACCATCATCAACGATCGAAAAATCGGTGAGGGAGTGTCCACCATATATGGGAGAAGAAGAATCCCGACTGTTGTCGTGGGGGTCGCTTCTCTTTCTTTTCCTTGTGCTAGATATTTGGTATGCACTAGGGAAAGGAAGAGTAGCGACCATCACCGATGGTCGCAATAACAGAGAGGGAGTGTCCACCATATACGTGAGATGAGAGTTTAGGAAGGAAGACTCGACAGACCTAAAGTCAACCCGTTGCATATTGAGTAATAGTGGTCTGTGTGTTCAGTTTCTTGGTAGTTGCCTTCGACCGATTTTCAATTAATGTTTCACCTATGAACATAGGAAATGTTTGACAAGGAAAAGGATTTCGGTATGTGCGAATACTGCAAAGACGAGCACGGCCTATGTGATAGAAATTTCTTAGTCGGTGGTAGGCGCTTCAGCATCAAGCTGGATGAGACCTTCGAAGTGGATACAGTAAGTCACAACGACAAGTCTTTTTCGTAATTAAGCATGACTTTTGCTTCGTTTGCTTCAACTTATAATTTTAATGTTTTTACTATTCTACCAGCATATCGCCTGCCATGCAAGAATTGATGTCTTGGATAAGATTGGTTTCAGCCCTATGGAAACTATGGAGGTAAAGAGAGTTCACTTGAGGAACGAGCATGGTTATACTTTTGCCGCAAAATTATACAATGCAGACACATACACCTATTTTGAATGCAAAAATTGGAGATCACTATGCAAGGCTTATGCATTTGAGTGTGATATGCTTATCACCTTTGATATTCATCTGGAAGATGATATTGAAGGTAATATCGACATCTGGGTCGATGTGCAGACGCCTCCAGTTCTACCATTATGTGTGTTTCTCAACCATATTTATGTCTTGGATATTGTTTATTCAAAAATAGTTGAAAACTAATTTCTATTGATAGCTTATTTCAATTCAAGCAAACATGTCCGGTTCTTGGTAGACATGACCTACTACTGTCCGGGGGCTGAACTAAACTGTGAGGAGATGTCATTATGTTTCATGGCTTATGGATCTTGATACTGTCAAGACAAATTATTTTCCTGGACTTCAAAATCTTAGTACTCAAAATGTGCGACCACTAGCGTGAGTATTGAACTACGGTCACATCTATTTAGGAAAGATGGTAAGATTTTTACTATTTGTCCTCAGTGCATCTTTTGCATACATTATGTTTTAAGCTAAACTTCATTGTTAAGTATGTTACTACGATGTTCTTCAACAGGGACTCCCAGTGACAGTTGTGCCTCATTGGATCAAGGTTAAAGGTCGCATGAAAATGGTTAGCTTACGGCCAAGACATCCTACATTTCACATGAGTGCATTTAGGATTTCTAAAAGCGAGCAAGTCTTAATAGTCAAAGACTAGAGCAAAATTGTGAAGGATCGCAGAGAAGTAGTAGGGGGCAGTAATCAGAAGCGCAACCCACAATTAGGAGACAAGTTCATATGCATGCTCCAATATGATGAATACGGAGTGCTACATATGTTCTATGCTATTTTACCTGAGAGACAGAGAGAGAGCAACATGAGTGATTAGCTAGCTAGAATGAGTTTGAAGATGATGATGTTGTGCTACATGATACGTCTCCAACGTATCTATAATTTTTGATTGTTCCATGCTATTATATTATCAATCTTGCATGTTTTATAATCATTTTATATCATTTTTTGGTACTAACATATTGACATAGTGCCAAGTGCCAGTTGTTGTTTTTCCCATGTTTTTTACATCGCAAAAAATCAATATCAAACAGAGTCCAAATGCCACGAAACTTTACGGAGAATTTTTATGGGTCAAAAGGAACTCAACGGGCCCTGGCTGCGCCTGGGGGTACCCCGAGGGAGGCACAACCCACCAGGGCGCGCCCTGGTGGGTTGTGCCCACCTCGGGTGCCCCCCGGACCGCCTCTTTGCTCTATAAATACCCCAATATTCCAGAAACCCAAGGGGAGTCAATGAAATATTGATCTAGCCGCCGCAGAGTCCAGAACCACCAGATCCAATCTAGACACCATCTCGGATGGGGTTCACCACCTCCATTGGTGCCTCTTCGATGATGTGTGAGTAGTTCTTTGTAGACCTTCGAGTCCATAGTTAGTAGCTAGATGGCTTCATCTCTCTCTCTTGATTCTCAATACAATGGTCTCTTGGAGATCCACATGATGTAACTCTTTTGTGGTGTGTTTGTTGGGATCGATGAACTTTGAGTTTATGATCAGATCTATGTTTTTATATCCATGAAAGTATTTGAGTTCCTTTGATCTCTTTTATGCATGATCTCTTATAACCTCGTATTTCTTCTTTGATATTTTTGTTTTGTCGTGGAATTGTCACAACAGATGTCCTAGTGAAAGGACTTAGACATGGAGCCATCGCAACTAGGAAGCTTAAAGGGGTTAAGCGGGACAAAGGACACAAGAGGTTTATACTGGTTCGGCCCCTTACGGTGAAGGTAAAGCCTAGTCCAGTTGATGTGGTATTGCTAGGTTTCGATGACCAAGGAGCAAAATACGCTAGCTTGGCTCCTGATCTGTTGTTTCTTGCCCTAAGCCGCCGCCGAGTCGTCCCCTTATATACACGGGTTGACGCCCTGCGGCCTACAGAGTCCCGGCCGGCTCATACAACGTGGCCGTCTTGGTGACGTCTTATGTGCCTTATATTACAAGTATTATTCATACGTGGCAATTTATACTTACGGGCCTTAAGCCGCCTTTGGGCTTGGGCCTACTACAAGCCTTATCGTAAACCGTCACCTTGTATACTCTTTAGGCTTCCTTTTAAGTAACCCGCCATTGGAATTGACCCGGCCCCTCCTGGGCAGGTCATACCTGATAGTCATATCCCCAACATTAGGCCCTAGGTTGATTTGAACTTTGTTCATGTCAATCTTCAACACTTAGATGAAATCCATCTTCCACTGCTTGACAAAAGCTCTGGAACCCTCCATGACGTCATCTTAAGAAAATTTGGAAACCCGCCACGACGTCATCTTTAACGGGTCCTTATCTTAAATGCCTTTCCAAAAATCGAGGCATCCATTTAGCTGGATAATCATTATTTTGGCCTTCCTCATTGTTCGTGCCTACCTGTTCACTTATCCCTTATAAATAGGCACGGCTGGTCTTCCTCATTCTTCTCCTTCCTTCTCTCCCAACCTCTCTGTCGCTCGAGCTCCGCCGCCGCCACAGCGCTCATCGTCGTCCTCAAGCTTGGCCGCTGCATCACCCTGAGCTTGTCCAGAGAACGGCGGTGACCCTCCGCAACCAACTTGCGTCCGTAAGTTTTTGCCATTCTACACCTTAGATCCGCATTAGGGTTTTCAAGTTCGTCAGTGTTCTTCGCTGTTCATCATAAGTTCTTCGTAGTTTCTCCATCGCATCCTCTTTTGATCCAAAAGGAACATGGAACTCCTGTGGTAGTCGTTCCGTATCCATTTTAGGTGCTAATAGATCCCCTTTTCTTGCACAAAGGCCTCCTTAGAACTTATGAACTTCTCTGAACTAGCTTTTTTAGGTCTAGATTTATTTTCCTTTTTTGAACTATTTTGATCCAAAATAGTAGCAGCAGCATGTGAAACTTGTTTATCTCAGTACTTAGCCAATTTTTTGTCGTTGGCCTCCTTTGAATGTCTTTAGTCATGACGGCTTACCATGCCGGCTCATTTTTCCTTCATGTATCAATGGTAACCAAATCCTCCAGAGTGGCGTTAGTGACTGTGGAAGGGACCCAATTGCAAATTGTCGTCATCTTTGGCGACATGTTGAGAAGATGAGATAAAAAGGAAGTAATTTGTCGGCATAAATTAAATGGTGAAATCACAAGTTAATGTTTACAATACAGATGCTTAATGGCGGCTTAAATAAGGGCTAATGGATTTTTACCAGAGAAGAACGTTATGTCTTACCGCGCTCCTGACCCGACCGAAGAAAGACCTCAGCTCAAGGACGGCGAAGTCATCGTTTTTACTGATCATATGAACCGAGGTTTTTCACCACCCGGCTCAAATTTCTTCAGAGAGGTTCTGCATTTCTTCAAGCTTCATCCAAAATACATTGGACCCGATTCCATATCAAACATCTGCAACTTTCAAGATCTCTGTGAGGTTTATCTTCAAGAAGAACCCACTGTTGAACTCTTCAGAGTGTATTTCTATTTGAACCGCCAGAATGAATACACCAACGGTCCCAGCCTGGAGCTTGGCGAAATTTCGATTTAGCACCGATAGGGTGCCGTTTTCCCCTTAGTAGTCTTACCAAGCCATTCCAAGGATTGGAACCAAACTTGGTTTTATTGCAAAGACACATCGCCAGCTGATGAAAAACCGATGCCGGGTTATTGTGTGGAGCGTCTTGACGCCAAGTTTTCACTCCCTGACAAGCTTTCTGCCGCCGAACGTAATAAGCTTATACCAACCATCAAAAGGATTCAAGCCTTGTTGGGAAACGGCTGGACTGGAGTTGACTTGATCCGTTGTTGGATCGCATGGCGGGTTATCCATCTAAGCCGCCGCTCCGACTTGATGTATAACTATGCCGGAGGACCAGATGACCCTCTGCGTCATTGTTCTGTACAACTGACTGAAGAGGACATTGTTGCAATGTCAACCACCCTTGTAAATGGTAAATACAAGGACTGCAGTAAAATTGGATTGAATCCTTTATGCAAACTTAACCCGGCACCAGAGGTAAATCCTCTCGACCCCCTTTTTGCTTTAGTTGTTAAGTACTTGCATGACTTTTAACTTGTTATCTGCCTACAGGCCAAATCTAAATTTTGGAAAGCCAAATATGATCATGAAGCTGCCAAGAAGGCCAGTGCCGCCGCCATAGCCGCCAAGAAAACCACCCAAAAATCCAAGAAGAAAAGAACTGCTTATGATATGTTCAAGCTGGATGATGTTTCTGAGTCGGAGGTAGCCCTTGACTCTCTTGGCCTGCTTTTTAACAACCTTATTGACACTTACTATTGCTAGGATGACACGGGGGCCAGCCAGGCAGTAGAAGAAGAGGTAACTATTTCCTCCGACTCAGCCCCTTTGCCAAGACAGAAACCTCGACTTGTAACCCGGAAAGTAAGGTTTTCACACCCTTTGGCTTATTTGGATCCTCATTTTCTTTTGAAAAAACATCAACATGAGAGCCGCCATTAGGCCCGGACCAGTGACGACAATGAACTGCTATCCGGCTTACCGAAGACTCCTCGGAAACGCCAGAATGGGGTTTCTTTCACCTTTGACTTTTGCTTTTGTCAATGAGTCTACTTCCTTGCTCTTTTAAATTGTGATTTTACTTTTGCAGGAGGTCTCTTGTTCTTCTAGTGATTCCTCTCAAACCCAATTTTCGGCTTTCTAGACTGCCCCTGAGTAAAGAAAACTATCTTTCTTCTGCATCTTTAAATCTATATCATTATATTGACTCAATGAAATTCTTCTTTGTGGTCAAGCAAAGCCCAAGAAGGCCAAAGTGGCTAAGCCGGCGGAAGACCCGAAAACCGCTGAACCAACAATACCAACTCCTTCTCCTGAACAATCTGAAGCACCAGAACATCCTGCTGTCAACGTTCAGTCAGACCCTCCTGAGCCGTCAGTTGCTGAGACCATTCTCAATCCATCTACCATTGGCTGTCTAGCTCAGCTAACCCGCCGACGACTTCTGAAAATGACGTTCTAATCACTAGCAGCCGATTCGTTGAACCGGGCAACCCAACTGTACTGGCCAGGCACTCTGCCAAGCAAGAAGCTTTGGAAAGGCAGAAGGTACGGTTTGACGTCTCTCACTATGCTCACTTGAGCATTAGTGACGTGCTATCTGGATACCTCAGTCATGTGCATTCCAGCCGTGACTCTGAAATTGAGATGGTCAAATAGCTGCAACTGAAATATGAGGTATGTTCTCCGGCTTTCATTAGTTTACATGTGCTCTGCCAGCCCCCAAGTCTCTGGATTACGATGAACCTGGATTACGATTAGTTGATGCTCTGTCTTAGATTTTCCCTAAGTCCAATAGATTAGCATAAATTCGCACCTGTAGTCCCCAAGGACCAGGTTAATTCCTCATGAATGAGCCGGTACTTAACTTCATAGCTATCTTGAATTAGTCCAGACTAATATTGTTCTCCGGCTCAAGAGAAATAATTTTTCTGAATGTCATGCATTTGCCCCCAAGTGCCAAGCGTTGTTACCTATAAAATGCTTGGTACTTAAAAGAGTTATTTCTTCCTTTTAAGAATTGCTTTGACATACATTAGCCCCTAAGTGCCAAGTAGTATTGCTTTGCAAAGTGCTTGGGACTTCTAATTATTATGACCTTTATTGGATAAGCTTGTGACACATCTGTGCATGTCTGTAGACCGCCATAACCAAATTGGGTTCTGAACTGACTGATGCAAAGACCCAGTTGGCGGCTCAAGAGACGAAGATAAAAAATGCTGACTCCAAACTCCAGTTGAGCTTATCTGAAGCAGAAAAACTGAAGACCAGTTTTGACGCAGAGAAAAAATCTTGGGCCAATGAAAAAAGCATGCTGATACAACATGCTGAAACAGCCGAGACGGCTCTCAAGGAGGTTACCACCGAGCTCACCGGTTTAAAAAACCATGTGTCTCAGATGGTCTCTACAATCTTTGGTGAGTCATTGCATTACTCACTGAAACTATATTTTTGCCAGATATATAAGCCGCCTGCTTAACCTCTTAAAATACTCGTAGGTCCCTGGAGCAGCAATCTGAGCCAAAACAGCTTGATAAAACTCAAGGCGGTTTACACCCTGGTGGAGCAACTATACACTGGAGCTCAACGGGCGCTTGCCATTATTTCCCCAGCCAACCAAGGACCAAACCTCTTGAGTGATGTCTTGAAGAAATTATCTATCTTACCCGCCATATTCCAAGAGCCTGAGCTCTAACTGCTCGAAGCCGCTCCAAAGCTTGGGTGCCAGAACTAGACCCGGCAGATGTAGCCAAGGGGTATCCCAGCCTTAAGGAAGACAGGACCCCATTTGATCAAGATGATTTTTCTGCTTGTGTGAGGGGAGTTCGTCCTCAGGCTACTATTCTTGGCGATAAGACCAATATTGATAAGTATCAGTCGAGTTTTGATGTTGAGAATAAAAAGATAGCAACTCCATCATATAAAGTGACACATCTTATCCCGCTGGTTTGCCAACACACCTTTGCCCCAGGAATTGTCTTGTCTGGTCTAATTGATGATGAAGCTGAGTTTGTTGCTCTTCATGGCTTTGATTGGTCCAAGCCCAGCTTCCAACCAGTGGAGGGAGATGAACCGGCGAGGGAGGAGTCATAATCGTCCAAAATAATCCGGCCAAGACTTAATGAACCGGCCTTAGCTTAACATCTGCTGAGGAGAAAAACAGTTGTAACCTTTTGGGCTTCCAACGCCTTGTAATAGGCTAGCTTGAAACTGCATGTTCTGCCTATACCGTCGTGCATATTATACTGCTATGGCTGTTTTTATCCATCATGTCAATATATGCTTTATACCCTTTATCATATCTGTAGCATTTAAACCTGTTCCTGTATGTAAAATATGAGAAACTGTCCTGGCGGTTTATCGCTGGACGGGTCAAAACACCCAATACATAACTTTGAAATTACCATAGCGGAATAATCAGGGCCAGATGTAAAGATAAATAAGGCTGGAAAGCCTTTCATTAAAGAAAAAACACAGATAAGTCTGTTTATGAACGACAATGTCATACATGTGCTCTTTGATGCTGGACTGCCGGTTTATGTGACCCGGACAGTAAGGGTGACAGCCCAATCACTTTAGAAGTCAATACTTCCATATGCCTGATGATTGTTATACATTGACAACTTATTCTCAAAGAACCAAGCCGGCTTAAATTGAAACCATACTTACAGTTAGATTCTAGACAACAAAAACCAGTAAAACAAAAGGGTATCTTTCAAATAATGTAAATCAAGCATCAAGAAGAATTTGGAGGCTTCTGATTCGAATACGATCAGTAAACCGGACCAAAGGTGGTTAAGCTAGGATTTGAATACGTCATGTAGCCCCCAGTGGCTTTGGCGTTGCGCCGATCAAGAGGGTACCAACAGCTATGTTCTCTTTGGTTCGGATACGACCTATGTTTGAATAGGAAGCCCCCAAATGACATTGAGAGGTTTTTAACGACCCTGATTCGAATATGATCCAAGTTGGACCCAAAAGGGGTTAAGCTATGATTCTGATACGATAAAGAAGCCCCCTAGTGAGTTTGGCTTTGCGCTGATCAAGAGGGTTATGACAGCTATGTTCTCTTTGGTTCGAATACGACCTATGTTTGAACAGGAAGCCCCCTAGTGACCATGAGGTTTTAACGGCTAGATTCGAATACGATCATGAGCCGGGCCAAGAGGATTAAGCTAGATTCGAATACGAACAACCTCCAATTGGTCGTTGTATACTTAAGATAACAAAGACGTGTGATCATTAAGGAAAAGGACAGAGGTCCTACTTTATTACTTATCATAATATATACAATGTCAAAGTATGTACATTACGAGAGCTGATGGCTCAAGTGTAGTAAGGCTGAAGATGAGCAATATTCCACGGCTGGCGGGTCTCCTCCTCCGACTTACGTGAGTCTTTATGCTCTCGAACATCGATAAGGTAATATGACCCGTTATTCAAGTTCTTGCTGACCACAAAGGGTCCTTCCCAAGGTGGGGATAGCTTGTGCTCATCAGACTGATCCTGGATGAGCCGAAGCACTAGGTCACCTTCTTGAAAGGTTCTTGACTTAACCCGTCGACTGTGATAACGGCGCAGGTCCAGTTGGTAAATAGTTGAGCGGGCTGCCGCTAAGTCATGCTCTTCATCCAATAAGTCAAGCGCATCCTGACGGGCTTGTTCATTATCAGCTTAACATAAGCCGCCACGCGGGGCGAGTCATGATGGATGTCACTTGGCAGAACTGCCTCTGCTCCATAAACCATGAAGAAAGGCGTATAACCCATAGACCTGTTAGGGGTAGTATTGATGCTCCATATCACAGAGGGTAATTCTTCCACCCAACAACCCGGAGTCTGTTGTAAAGGGACCATGAGCCGGAGTTTTAGACCTTTCAGGATTTCTTGATTGGCTCTTTCAGCTTGACCATTGGATTGGGGGTGAGCTACTGATGAAACATCAAGCCGGATATGTTCCTGTTGACAGAACTCTTCCATATCTCCTTGGGACAGGTTGGTGCAATTGTCAGTAATAATGCTGTGTGGAAAACCAAAACGAAAGATCACTTTCTTCATGAATTGAACTGCAGTGGCTGCATCACACTTACTAATCGGTTCCGCCTCAACCCACTTTGTGAACTTGTCCACTGCTACCAAAAGGTGCGTCTTTTTATCTTTGGACCTTTTGAAAGGTCCAACCATGTCAAGCCCCCAGACTGCAAACGGCCAAGTAATTGGAATCATCTGCAATTCCTGAGCCGGCATGTGCGCCCGCCGTGCGAATTTTTGACACCCATCGCACCTACTGACCAAATCCTCCGCATCAGCGTGAGCCGTTAGCCAGTAAAAACCATGACGGAAAGCTTTGGCAACAAGAGACTTTGAACCGGCATGATGGCCACAATCTCCTTCATGGATCTCATGAAGAATTTATTGACCTTCTTCAGGGGAGACACAATGTTGAAATGCTCCGGTGACACTGCGATGATACAACTCACCATTGGAAATTGTCATTGACTTGGATCGCCGGGTTATCTGTCTAGCCAAGGTCTCATCCTCCGATAACTCGCCCCAGGTCGTATAAGCAAAATACGGCACTGTCCAATCCGGAATGACATGAATAGCCACCACCAATTGTGCTTCTGGGTCTGGAAAAGCCAAGTCTTCCTCTGTAGGAAACTTGACAGAAGGGTTATGCAGAGCATCTAAAAAAGTGTTAGGCGGCACCGGCTTACGCTGAGATCCCAACCGGCTTAAAGCATCGACTGCCTCGTTCTTTCTGCGGTCAATGTGCTCCACTTGATAACTATTGAAGTGTCCAGCAACAGCGTCAACCTCAGGGCGATAAGCCGCCATGAGAGGATCCTTGGAATCCCACTTGCATGATACTTGCCGAGCTACCAAATCTGAGTTGCCAAGGCACCGCACCCGGCTCAAACTCATTTCTTTAGCCATTCGAAGACCATGGAGTAAAGACTCATACTCAGCTTCGTTGTTAGTACAAGGAAACATCAACCGCAACACATAACAAAACTTGTCACCTCGAGGGGAAGTTAAAACAACTCCAGCCCCCGAGACCTCCAATTGCCTGGACCCATCAAAATGAATCGTCCAATATGTGTTGTCTGGCTTCTCTTCAGGTATTTGCAACTTCGTCCAATCATTAATGAAATCCACCAGTGCCTCAGATTTGATGGCTTTACATGGCATATACTTTAAACCGTGAGACCCAAGTTCAATGGCCCACTTGGCGACTCGTCCCGTGTCTTCTCTATTTTGAATAATATCTCCTAAAGGAGAAGAGCTAACCAAAGTGATAGGATGACCCTGAAAGTAATGCTTAAGTTTCCGACTCGCCATGAACATCCCATAAACGAGTTTTTGCCAATGTGGGTATCTCTGTTTGGACTCAATGAGCACCTCACTGACGTAGTAAACTGGCCGCTGAACTGGATATTCCTTACCAGCCTCCTTGCGCTCTATAGCAATGGCCACACTGATAGCACATGTGTTAGTGGCCACATATAACAACAGTGGCTCCTTATCAACGGGAGCAGCAAGAACCGGCGGCTCAGCGAGCTGTCTTTTCAGATCTTCAAAGGCAGAGTTAGCAGCATCACTCTAGACAAAATCATCCGTCTTCTTCATCATTTGATATAACGGCATAGCCTTTTCCCCTAACCGGCTTATGAACCGGCTTAAAGCCGCAACACGACCGCCAGCCATTGAACGTCATTGATGCATGCTGGCTTAGCCAAAGACGTAATCGCCTTGATTTTCTCCGGGTTAGTCTCAATGCCTCTATTAGACACCAAGAAACCCAAAAGCTTGCCTGCTGGTACTCCGAAAACGCACTTGGCCGGGTTGAGCATCATCTTGTAGACCCGAAGGTTATCAAAGGTTTCCTTCAGATGATCTACCAAGGTTTCCTTCTCTCTAGATTTCACCACTATATCGTCCACATAAGCATGAACATTACGCCCAATCTGATTATGAAGACAGTTCTGCACACACCGCTGATAAGTCGCCTAAGCACTCTTAAGCCCAAAGGGCATGGACACATAGGTAAAGGCTCCAAATGGAGTAATGAAAGCTATCTTCTCCTAGTCCTTAACTGCCATCTTGATCTGATGATAGCCAGAATAAGAGTCCAAAAAACTCAAATGCTCACAACCGCCGTAGCATCAATGATTTGATCAATACGAGGGAGAGCAAAAGGATTAGCCGGACAAGCCTTGTTTAAATCTGTGTAATCCACACACATACGCCAGGTGCCTTTCTTTTTGAGCACAAGCACCGGGTTAGCCAACCACTCTGTGTGAAAAACTTCAACAATAAACTCGGCCGCCAAGAGTCATGCCACCTCTTCTCCAATAGCCTTGTGCCTTTCCTCGTTGAACCGCAGAAGAAACTATCTGACCGGCTTAAACTTTGGATCAATATTGAGAGTGTGCTCAGCGAGTTCTCTCAGTACACCCAGCATGTCAGAAGGCTTCCATGCAAAGATGTCCCGGTTCTCACGGATGAACTCGATGAGCGCTCTTTCCTATTTGGGATCCAAGTTAGCACTGATAATGAATTGTTTGGATGAGTCGCCAGGCACAAAATCAATCATCTTGGTATCATCAGCTGATTTAAACTTCAGCGCCGGGTCATGCTCCGTAGTTACCTTCTTCAAAGATGTCATGTCTGTCGGGTCAACGTTGTCTTTATAGAACTTTAACTCTTACATGGCGCAAACAAACTCTGCGTAAGCAGCATCGCCTTCCTCACACTCCAAGGCTATTTTCCGACTTCCATGAACTATGATAGTACCTTTATAACCCGGCATCTTGAGCTGCAGATATACATAACACAGCCGCGCCATGAATTTTGCATAAGCCGGTTGTCCAAATAGGGTGTGATACGGGCTCTTGATTTTAACCACCTCAAAGGTTAATTTCTCCTCCCTGGAATCATGTTCATCGCCAAAAGCTACCTCCAGCTCAATCTTACCCACTAGATATGCTGACTTACCAGGCACCACTCCATAAAAATAGTGTTAGACGTCTTAAGACTTTTGTCAGTCAACCCCATGCGATGGAACGTTTCATAAAGGATGTTGATGCTACTGCCTCTGTCCATGAGAACTTTAGTGAATTTATATCCACCAACCTGAGGCGCCACCACCAAAGCCAGATGACCCGGATTGTCAACCCGGGGCGGGTGATCCTCCCTACTCCACAGAATAGGTTCCTTAGACCATCTCAAATAACGAGGAACCACCGGCTCAACTGTGTTGTCTACTCTCTTATGAAGTTTCTGGTCCCTTTTGCATAAGATGGTGGTGAACACATGATACTGCCCACTATTTAGCTACTTTGGGTTACTCTGAAACCCAGATTGCTGCTGTTGCTGACCTCCTTGGCCAGATTGCTGATTATAACCACCTTGATTACCTTGAGGGCCCTGTCCATGAAAGCTGCCACCGCCTGAATTGCCGCCCGGGCCATGAAAGCCGCCACCGCCTGAGCCGCTGCCAGGTCCATGATTACCGTCGAACATGTTGGAATTCTTGAAAGCCTTCATGATCGTACAATATTTCCATAGATGGGTGGTCGGCTTCTCCCGGGTGTCGTGTCTTGGACAGGGTTCATGTAGCAACTGCTCGAGGGTGGGACATGACCCGCTTGACCGAGGAGGTGGCCTCCCCTTATGTCGTTGATTGTTGCCCTGTGCGTTGGTGTTAGCCACAAACTCCAGACTACCGTCAGCCTTATGTTTATTATTACCTCCTTGATTTGACGGGTTATGCTGGTGACCTTTGCTATTGCCGTTCTTCTTTCCCTTCCAGAGTCGGCGTATTTGACCAGAGCCGCCATCAGCTGGCCCATGTCATTGCAATCACGCTTCAACCGCCCCAGCTTCTATTTTAGAGGTTCAAAACGGCAATTTTTCTCCAACATTAAAACCGCAGAGCCGGCATCCATCTTATCAGATGAATGTATAATTTCCTTCACTCGGCGCACCCAATGGGTCGTGGATTCACCTTCCTCTTGCTTGCAATTAGTCAAGTCCACAATCGACATTGGTTGCTTGCATGTATCTTTGAAGTTCTTAATAAACCGGGGCTTTAACTCGGCCCATGAGCCAATGGAATTGGGTGGCAAGCCCTTCAACCAAGTGCGAGCTGTTCCATCCAACATCATGGTGAAGTACTTGGCCATCTCGCTGGGTTACTGACCTCCAGCAATTCCATGGCCATCTCATAACTTTCAATCCATGCCCCGGGTTGTAAGTCAGCTGTGTAATTAGGCACCTTACGAGGTCCCTTGAAATCCTTTGGCAAACACTCATTACGTAGAGCCGGCACCAAGCAAGGGACACCCCTATCCTTGTGGCCACACCTGCTTCAACAGAGGTCATCGGATAAACCGGAAAAGCTTGGTGAGCCGCCTGCTCAGCTGCCTGTTGAACCGCATGCTCAGCCTCTTGGCGGATCCTATCCTGGTCCACCAAGTTAAGAGCTCCATCACGCGCCGGGTTATGCCTGCGTGGCTGGTCACGACGCTGGGCGTTGCTTGACATGGCCGCTGAGTCCATATTCCTGCTGTAACTCGGGCTCCGCCTCAGGCGAGGGGTTGAATGAATCCTTTCTCGACTATAAGAGTATGAATCCTGTTGTGCCAGAGCCGTCTGAAGAAGTTCTCTGACCCTTCGCGTTTCGATCCCGTCGGAGAGTCGCCTTCCATAGGGAGAGCCGCCAAACATGCCGATGTAGCGATCAAATTCTCTAGAGGTCTAGGAAAATGACCCGGTGGTGTTGGGGTATAATGAGGCGGAGCTATATTCACACGAGGGGGTTCCATAGCCCTCGGCTGACCCGGCACCCCAACCTCAGGTGTTGTAATCCGGTTTGCCTATGGCGGGTTACTGGGGCCGACTCCGGGCGTGTGGAAGAGGTTCCTAGAATCGTAAGTCAGAGGCACACGTGATTGAGCCTTCTGGTGCCTTCTCCTCACGACCTCGTTTGATGCATTTAGATCCATCATGAGCCGAAAAGCCTCTGATTGAAGCTGTTGATCCCCGGCGTCCAAAGCCGTCCGCTCTGCAGCCATCCTGACATCCTCCGCCGCCAAGTTTTCCTTGGCTTCTGCTACATCTCCACGTAGTCGTGCCACCTCCGCATCATGCTGAGCCTTATCTGCCGGTTCAACCACATCAGTCAATAGGGCCGTCCTCCTATCCATGAGATCCATCAGCACATCAGCCGGTGGGCGCGCGGGGTCTCCTAACCCAGCCGCTGTCGTCCCGGTGGTTACTGCTACCGCAACCGTAGAGTTTTCAGTGGGCTGCGTACCAGTCATGAAGATCCCCGCTCTGTTCGGCGGCTCAAAGGGGTCCAGAATACTGTTGCCATCGGAACAGCCCCCAAGCCCGCCATCTTGTAGTTGATACAACGAATCCATCTCGCCTATGGACGACTCAACATCAGAATTGATGGTCGTCTCACCGCCATCCACAAATCCTTAAGAAAATTCCCCTCCATGTATGCAACCCACGAAGGCACGCCTCACGGCGGGCTGAGTCCGGGCGGGTCTCGCACGCTGAGCCGTCTTGATGAGGTCGGTGCAGATGTCTGGCTCTGGGCCCGGCTCGCTAATCCGGCCAATGAAGACGTGGATTCCGCCGAAGGGGACCCGGTACCCGTACTCAATTGAGCGGGCGTCAGGGCCCCAGCCTGCATCATCAATGTAGAGCTTGCCGCGATGACTCTTGGTCATCCGGCCCACAGCATATCCCTTGAGCCCTTCGAAGCTGCCCTTCAAGACCTCAAATCCACCATGCACTGGCCCCATGGTGGGCGCCAACTATCGTGGAATTGTCACCGTAGATGTCCTAGTGAAAGGACTTAGTCGTGGAGCCATCGCAACTAGGAAGCTTAAAGGGGTTAATCGAGAGAAAGGACACGAGAGGTTTATACTGGTTCGGCCCCTTACAGTGAAGGTAAAGCCTAGTCCAGCTGATGTGTTATTGCTAGGTTTCGATGACCAAGGAGTGAAATAAGCTAGCTTGGCTCTCGATCTGTTGTTTCTTGCCCTAAGCCACCGCCGGTCGTCCCTTTATATAAACGGGTTGACGCCCTGCGGCCTACAGAGTCCCGGCCGACTCATACAACGTGTCCGGCTCGGTGACGTCTTACGTGCCTTATCTTACAAGTCTTATTCATACATGGAGTTTTATACTTACGGGCCTTAAGCCGCCTCTGGGCTTGGGCCTATTACAAGCCTTATCATAAACCGTCACCTTGTATACTCTTCAGGCTTCCTTTTAGGTACCCCGCCATTGGGATTGACCTGGACCCTCCTGGGCGAATCATACCTGATAGTCATAACCCCAACAGGTTTTGTTTGGCCAACATGATCTATTTATCTTGCAATGGGAAGAGGTGCTTTGTAGTGGGTTCGATCTTACAGTGCTTGATCCCAGTGACAGAAAGGGAACCGACACGTATGTATCGTTGCTACTAAGGATGAAACGATGGGGTCTATCTCTACATAGATAGATCTTGTCTACATCATGTCATCGTTCTTATTGCATTACTCCATTTATCCATGAACTTAATACACTAGATGCATGCTGGATAGCGGTCGATGCGTGGAGTAATAGTAGTAGATGAAGGCAGGAGCCGGTCTACTAATCTTGGATTTGAGGCCTATATAATGATCATTGCCTAGATATCGTCATGAGTATTTGAAGTTCTCTCAATTGCCCAACAGTAATCTGTTCACCCACCGCTTTGCTATTTTTCTCGAGAGAAGCCACTAGTGAAACCTACGGCCTCCGGGTCTCTTTCTCATATTATTTGCCTTTGCGATCTACTTTTATTTGCATTTATTTTCAGATCTATTAATCCCAAAATCCAAAAATACTTTGCTGCACTTTATTTTATTTGCGATCTATTTATCCAATCTATTACAACCTTTTTCCCGTCACGCACCAATTTCTGGCATCGTCACCAGAAAGGGATCGACAACCCCTTTAACACGTCGAGTTGCGAGAATTTTTTATCTATGTGCATGGGCAGTTTATGTTCTGTTGCTTGGTTCTCCTACTAGTTCGATAACCTTTGTTTCATATCTGAGGGAAATACATACCGCTACTGTGCTGCATCATCCCTTCCTCTTTGGGAAAATTCCAACATAGCTTCAAGCGACATCAAAAGGAATTTCTGGCGCCATTGCCAGGGAGGATCAAGTCAAGATAGTCTCCTTGCCACGCGCCAATTTCTGGCGCCATTGCCGGGGAGGATCTTCAACATATACCATGTTCCTAATCACAATTGCATCTCCTTGCAATTTACATTATTTGCCATTTTCCTCTCGTTTTCCTCTCCCCCACTTCACCAAAAAAATTCGTTTTATTTTCCCTCTTTTTCGTTCGCCGTTTTTTCGTCAGATCTATCTTTTTGGTTGCAATCTTGTTTGCTACCTTTGCATGTGTTACCATGTGCCTTATATTTGCTTGCATCTTCGCTTGCTAAAAAACTATTGATATGGATCCTCATCCACTTGCTAATCTTTGCAAAAGATTTGATTATGTTGAACAAATTGCTAGTGAGTTGGGTGCACTTGATTATCTTTATGAAGTTTTGCTTGAGATTCGTGAATCTGAAATTGCGATGAAGAAATTTATGAAGTGATTCATGATACCTCCTTGAATGAAAAGCATGATTGCAATGATGTTATTATAAATTCTATTAATGTCAATTGTGCTAACACTATGCAAAACACCAAGCTTGCGGATGATTATTTATTTATGTCGACTACTTGTTGCAATGATCATGATTTGGGTGATGATTTTTATCATCTTGAAATTTTATTTAAGCCTCATGATGAATATGTTTGTGATAATATTAAAAGTGGGATTGGAAGAGCGTCAACATTAGGTAAAAATAATCCCACAAATTTGGAGAGTGTTCAATCTTATGAAAATTTTGATAAAAGTTGGTTCGGAGAGGTCATGGCTTTATTTGATGATAATCCCACTATTTTGGAAGAGTGTCAACTTTGCATGCATGTGGATCATGAAGAGAAAATTTTATATGATAGCTATATTGTTGAATTTGATTAGGATATTAGATGTAATTATCATGAGAGACGGAAATATGATTGTAGAAATTTTCATATTACTAAATTTCCTCTCTTCATGTTGAGATTGCTATTGTTTTATTCCATGCATATGCTAGATCTTGCTTGTCTTGCTAATTTGTTTTCCTATAAAATTCCTATGCATAGGAAGTATGTTAGACTTAAATGTGTTTGTCACATGTTTTATGATGCTCTCTTTGTGTTTCAATTAATATCATCCTTGTGAGCATCAATAAAAATTATACCTAGCTAGGGGCGTAAAACAATAGCGCTTGTTGGGAGGCAACCCAATGAATAAAATTTATTTTTGTCTTTTGCTTTCTGTTCTTGAGTGTTCGCACAATTATGCTACTGTTATGATTGTGTTTTTTGTGTTTTAGTTAGTGTTTGTGCCAAGTGAAGCCTTTAGGATCTTCTTGGGTGATAGTTGTTCGATCTTGCTAAAAAAACAGAAACTTTTGTGCTCACAAAAATAATTCTCATTTTTAAGAAGAGAGCGATAAAATACCCGTTCCACTTGCAGTAGATCAGTATACAAATTGCTAAGGTCGTTCTAATTTTTCAGAACTTTTGGAGTTACAGAAGTATTTGAAATAGTCATATTGCTACAAACTGTTCTGTTTTCTTTGTGTTGTGTGCTTATTTTGATGGCTCTATGGTTTTCTTTGATGAGTTTTTGCCATAGAAAAGTTGGAATAAAGTAGATATAATACAAGAAAAAAAATTGAATTGGTTTGATGCAACACTTATAGTAATGATTTATTATTCTTATAGTAACGGATCTCACGAAGGTTTTGTTGAGTTTTATGTAATTGAAGTTTTCAAGTTTGGGGTTATCTTACGATAGATGAAGGAATACGGAGTAGAAGAGCATAAGCTTGGGGATGCCCCGGCATCCCAAGCTATTATCCAAAAATGAGCAACCAACTAAGCTTGGGGATGCCCCCAAGTGGCATCCCCTCTTTCTTCTAACGACCATTGGTATTTTACTTGAAACTATATTTTTATTTGTCACATACTATGTGTTTTGCTTGGAGCGTCTTGTATGATATGAGTCTTTTCTTGTTTTATTTTGTGTTTTAGGTCTTGATCCCTTGCTGGACACACCTAATTGAGAGAGCCAAAATTATGTCATGACTTGTTCGAATTGCTCTCCATGCTTCACTTAATTTTTTTATGAGCTATGGACTTGCTCTAGTGCTTCACTTATATCTTTTTGAGCATGGTGTGCTTTAATATTTGTGAAGAAATTATCTCTTGCTTCACTTAGATTTGTTTGAGAGTTAGTAATATTTTCAAGAAATTCTCTCTTGCTTCACTTCAATAAATTTGAGAGAAAGAAAAATTATGCTCATGATCTTCACTTATATTTGTTTGAGCTTGTCAAAAGCAACACATGAAAATTAGTCCCAAAGTGATAGATATCCAAGAAGGATATAATAAAAACTTTCGTGAAGATCATTGGACAAAATCAACTTGATTCTTAGTAATAGTTTTGAGATATTATGATGTGATATGTGAGTCATCTTGATGAGTAATTATGCTTTAGTAAGAATATTGGTGTTAAGGTTTGTGATTCCCTATGCAAGCACGAAAGTCAATAGTTATGAAATGAAATTATATCCTACTTATGGTGCATTATTCTGTGTTAGTTATGCTTAATGCTCGCTTATGAGATTATTTGTTTCTTAGTTGGTCACTTCTCAATCTTTTGCTAGCCTTCATTTTGCACTAAGTATCATCACTACTTGTGCATCGAAAAACTTTAACCTAGTTTTGCCACATGAGTCCACTATATCAACCTATATGTGGTATTCTTTTGCCGTTCTAAGCCAATTTGCATGTGCCATCTCTAATTCGAAAAATGAACTTCTCTTTTGTGTGTTTGTTTCGCTCGCGGAGCGGTGAGGGGTGGCTAATATTTTCCATGCTAGATGTGTTATTCTCAAGATGTGTGTTTATTCACTTGTCATTGCATTAGAGTAAGGCAAAGGTATTAGGGATGCCCAGTCCCGAAATGCAAAAAAATGAATTTACTTTATCAAATAATAAATTCCTTGGAAAGTGTTGGTAAGGAGGGCACCCGTGGATACAGTTAGCCATGGAAAGTGAAAGTATGGTGGAAAAAGGAATAAACTTTATTTTCTATTTGGGAACCGCCTATGATATATCTAAGCATGGAAAGTATTGGGAACTCTAAGTCGTTTTCGTTGGTGGGATGGATACACCTCCAAAAATGTTTTTATCTCTAAGTTTTTCGCTTTGAGCTCTGGCACCTCTACAAATCCCTACTTCCCTCTGCGAAGGGCTTATCTTTTACTTTATGCAATTTTTATTTTTGAATTTGAGTCTCCACCTTCTCTTATAAAAGCACCAGCTAGGAGGCAATATGATCGTACTTGAGTATTGGATATAGCTAATATGCGAGTGTGTTTCATGAATAGATCAGTGGTTGAGCATGATGGGCTAGGGATAGCTTATTTTAGCGTTGCTATTTTGAAAGGCATGGTTGCTTGTTGATATGCTTGAGTATTTAAATTATCATGTCAAAACTAGACTATTACTTTGAACAATATAAAAGTCCAAATGTCCATGCTATAAGGAAAGAAATATGATATGACATGTTTGGCAGCATTCCACATCAAAAATTCTGGTTTTTATCACCTCCCTACTCGAGGACGAGTAGGAGTTGAGCTTGGGGATGCTAATACGTCTCCAACGTATCTATAATTTTTGATTGTTCCATGTTGTTATATAATCTATCTTGGATGTTTTATAATCATTTTTTGGTACTAACCTATTGACATAGTGCCATGTGCCAGTTGTTGTTTTTCCCATATTTTTTACATCGCAGAAAATCAATATCAAACGGAGTCCAAAAGCCATGAAACTTTACAGATAATTTTTATGGACCAAAAAGAACACAACGGGCCCTGGCTGTGCCTAGGGGGTGCCCCGAGGGAGGCACAACCCACCAGGGCGCGCCCTGGTGGGTTGTGCCCACCTCATGTGGCCCCCGGACCGCCTCTTCGCTCTATAAATACCCCAATATTCCAGAAACCCTAGGGGAGTCGACAAAATATTGATCCAGCCACCGCAGAGTCCAGAACCACCAGATCCAATCTAGACACCATCACGGATGGGGTTCACCACCTCCATTGGTGCCTCTCCGATGATGCGTGAGTAGTTCTTTGTAAACCTTGGGGTCCATAGTTAGTAGCTAGATGGCTTCATCTCTCTCACTCTCTCTCTTGATTCTCAATACAATGGTCTCTTGGAGATCCATATGATGTAACTCTTTTGCGGTGTGTTTGTTGGGATCGATGAACTTTGAGTTTATGATCTGATCTATGTTTTTATATCCATGAAACTATTTTAGTTTCTTTGATCTCTTTTATGCATGATCTCTTATAGCCTCGTATTTCTTCTCCGATATTTGGATTTTGTTTGGCCAACTTGATCTATTTATCTTGCAATGGGAAGAGGTGCTTTGTAGTGGGTTCGATCTTACGGTGCTTGATCCCAGTGACAGAAAGGGAACCGACACGTATGGATCATTGCTACTAAGGATAAAATGATAGGGTGTATCTCTACATAGATAGATCTTGTCTACATCATGTCATCGTTCTTATTACATTACTCCGTTTCTCCATGAACCTAATACACTAGATGCATGGTGGATAGTGGTGGATGTGTGGAGTAGTAGTAGTAGATGCAGGTAGGAGTCAGTCTACTAATCTTGGACGTGATGCCTATATAATGATCATTTCCTGGATATCGTCATGAGTGTTTGCAGTTCTATCAATTGCCCAACAGTAATTTGTTCACCCACCGCTTTGCTATTTTTCTCGAGAGAAGCCACTAGTGAAAGCTACGGCCCCGGGTCTCTTTCTCATATTATTTGCCTTTGCGATATACTTTTATTTGCATTTATTTTCAGATCTATTAATCCAAAAATCCAAAATACTATGCTGCACTTTATTTTATTTGCGATCTATTTGTCCAATCTATTACAACCTTTTTCCCATCACGCACCAATTTCTGGCACCGTTACTGAAAGGGATTGATAACCCCTTTAACACGTCAGGTTGCGAGGATTTGTTATCTGTGTGCAGGGGCTGTTTACGTTGTGTTTCTTGGTTCTCCTACTGGTTCGATAACCTTGGTTTCATATCTGAGGGAAATACCTACCGCCGCTGTGCTGCATCATCCCTTCCTCTTTGGGTAAATACTGATGTAGCTTCAAGCGACATCTAAAGGAATTTCTGGCGCTATTGCCTAGGAGGATCAAGCAAGATAGTCTCCCAAGTTCCTAATCACAATCTCATCTCTTTGCAATTTTCACTATTTGCCATTTTCCTCTCGTTTTCCTCTCCCCCACTTCACCAAAATTTGCCGTTTTATTCGCCCTCTTTTTCCTTCGCCTTTTTTTCGTCAGATCTATCTTTTTGGTTGCAATCTTGTTTGCTACCTTTGCATGTGTTACCATGTGCCTTCTATTTGCTTGCATCTTCGCTTGCTAAACATCTATTGATATGGATCCTCATCCACATGCTAATCTTTTAAAAAGATTTGATTATGTTGAACCAATTGCTAGTGAGTTGAGTGCACTTGATTATCTTTATGAACTTTTGCTTGAGATTCGTGAATCTGAAAATTGCGATGAAGAAATTTATGAAGTGATTCATGATACCTCCTTGAATGAAAAGCATGATTGCAATGATGTTATTATAAATTCTATTAATGTGCATTGTGCTAACACTATGCAAAATCCCAAGCTTGGGGATGCTTATTTATCTATGTGCACTACTTGTTGGAATGATCATGATTGGGGTGATGATTTTTATGATCTTGAAAATTTATTTAAGCCTCATGATGAACATGTTTGCGATAATATTAAAGGTGGGATTGGAAGAGCGTCAACTTTAGGTAAAAATAATCCCACAAATTTGGAGAGTGTTCAATCTTATGAAATTTTTGATAAAAGTGGGTTCGGAGATGTCATGACTTTATTTGATGGTAATCCCACTATTTTGGAAGAGTGTCAACTTTGCATGCATGTGGATCATGAAGAGAAATTTTTCTGTGATAGCTATATTGTTGAATTTGATTATGATCTTACATGTAATTACCATGAGAAACAGAAATATGGTTGTAGAAATTTTCATGTTACTAAATTACCTCTCTTCATGTTGAGATTGCTATTGTTTTCTTCCATGCATATGCTAGATCTTGCTTGTCTTGCTAATTTGTCTTCCTATAAAATTCCTATGCATAGGAAGTATGTTAGACTTAAATGTGTTTGTCACATGTTTATGATGCTCTCTTTGTGTTTCCATTATTATCATCCTTGTGAGCATCAATAAAAATTATGCCTAGCTAGGGGCGTAAAACGATAGCGCTTGTTGGGAGGCAACCCAATGAATAAAATCTATTTTTGTCTTTTGATTTCTGTTCTTCAGTGTTTGCACAATTATGCTACTGTTATGATTGTGTTTTAATTAGTGTTTGTGCGAAGTAAAGCCTTTAGGATCTTCTTGGGTGATAGTTGTTTGATCTTGCGGAAAAAACAAAAACTTTTGCGCTCATGAAAATAATTCTCGTTTTAACCAGAGAGCGATAAAATACCCATTCCACTTGCAATAGATCAGTACACATATTTCTCAGGTCGTCCTAATTTTCCAGATTTTTTGGAGTTAAAAAAGTATTCGAAATAGTTAGATCGCTATAGATTGTTCTGTTTTGACAGATTCTGGTTTCTTTGTGTTGTGCGCTTATTTTGATAGCTCTATGGTTTTCTTTGATGAGTTTTTGTCATAGAAAAATTGGAATACAATAGATATAATACAAGAACAAAATATGAATTGGTTTGATACAACACTTATAGTAGTGATTTATTATTCTTATACTAACGGATCTCACGAAGGTTTTGTTGAGTTTTGTGTGATTGAAGTTTTCAAGTTTTGGTTTATCTTACGATGGATGAAATAATAAGGAGTAGAAGAGCCTAAGCTTATGGATGCCCTGGGATCCCAAGCTATTATCCAAAAATGAGCAACCAACTAAGCTTGGGGATGCCCCCGAGTGGCATCCCCTCTTTCTTCTAACGACCATCGGTATTTTACTCAAAACTATAATTTTTATTCGTCACATACTATGTGTTTTGCTTGGAACGTATTGTATGATATGAGTCTTTGCTTGTTTTATTTTGTGTTTTATGTCTTGATCCCTTGCTAGACACACCTATTTGAGAGAGCCAAAATTATGTCATGACTTGTTAGAATTGTTCTCTATGCTTCACTTAATTTTTTTATGAGTTATGGACTTGCTCTAGTGCTACACTTATATCTTTTTGAGCATGGTGTGCTTTAATATTTTTGAAGAAATGCTCGCTTTCTTCACTTAGATTTTTTTGTGAGTTAGTAAAAATTTCAAGAAATTCTCTCTTGCTTCACTCAAATTAATTTGAGAGAAAGAAAAATTATGCTCATGATCTTCCCTTATATTTGTTCTGAAGGAAATATGCCCTAGAGACAATAATAAAGTTGTTATTTATATTTCCTTATATCATGATAAATGTTTATTATTCATGCTAGAATTGTATTAACCGTAGACTTAGTACATGTGTGAATACATACACAAACTGAATGTCACCAGTATGCCTCTACTTGACTAGCTCGTTGATTCAATGATGGTTATGTTTCCTGACCATAGACAAGAGTTGTCATTTGATTAACGGGATCGCATCAGTGGAGAATGATGTGATTGACTTAACCCATCCGTTAGCTTAGCACGATGATCGTTTAGTTTGTTGCTATTGCTTTCTCCATAACTTATACATGTTCCTTTGACTATGAGATCATGCAACTCCCGAATACCGGAGGAACACTTAGTGTGCTACCAAACGCCACAACGTAACTGGGTGACTATAAAGAAGCTCTATAGGTGTCTCCGATGGTGTTTGGTGAGTTGGCATAAATCGAGACTAGAATTTGTCACTCCGTGTATTGGAGAGGTATCTCTGGGCCCTCTCGGTAATGCACATCACTATAAGCCTGGCAAGCAATGTGACTAATGAGTTAGTTGCGGGATGATGCATTATGGAACGAGTAAAGAGACTTCCCAGTAATGATATTGAATTAGGTATTGAGATACCGACGATCGAATCTCGGGCAAGTAACATACCGATGACAAAGGGAACAACGTATATCGTTATGCGGTTTGACCGATAAAGATCTTCATAGAGTATCTGGGAGCCAATATGAACATCCAGGTTCCGCTATTGGTTATTGAACGGAGACGTGTCTCAGTCATGTCTACATAGTTCTCGAACCTGTAGGGTCCGTACGCTTAACGTTCGGTATTATGAGTTTATGTGTTTTGATGTACCGAAGATAGTTCGGAGTCCCGGATGTGATCACGGACATGATGAGGAGTCTCGAAATGGTCTAGATATAAAGATTGATATATTGGATGACTATATTCAGACACCAGACGAGTTCCGGGGGTCACCGGATAATTATCGGAGTGTTGGGTGTTATCGGAACCCCCGGGGGAACTAATGGGCCAACATTGGCCTTGTGAGAGAGAGGAAGGGGCCTTAGGGCTGGTCGCGCCCCCCTTGATGAGTCCGAATTGGACAAGGATGTGGGGTGGCGCCCCCTCTTTCCTTCCCTCTCTCCCTCTCCTTCCTTCCCCCTTCCTCCTCCTAGTAGGACTAGGAAAGGGGAGTCCTACTCCTACTAGGAGGAGGACTCCTCCTCTCCTGGCGTGCCCCAAGGGCCGGCCGGCCTCCCCCCTTGCTCCTTTATATACGGGGGCAGGAGGCACCGGAGAACACACAAGTTGTTCATTGATCTCTTAGCCGTGTGCGGTGCCCATCTCCACCATAATCCACCTCGGTCATATCATCGTAGTGCTTAGGAGAAGCCCTGCACTGGTAGCTTCATCATCACTGTCATCACGCCATCGTGTTGACGAAGCTCTCCCTCGACACTCAGCTGGATTGAGAGTTCGTGGGACATCACCGAGCCGAACGTGTGCAGATCACGGAGGTGCCGTACTTTCGGTACTAGGATCGGTCGGATCGTGAAGACATACGACTACATCAACTGCGTTGTCATAATGCTTCCTCTTACGGGCTAGGAGGGTACGTGGGCAACGCTCTCCCCTCTCGTTGCTATGCATCACCTTGATAGATCTTGCATGTGCATAGGAATGTTTTTGAAATTACTGCGTTCCCCAACAGTGGCATCCGAGCCAGGTCTATGCGTAGATGTTATATGCATGAGTAGAACACAAAGCACTTGTGGGCGTTGGTATATACATATTGCTTGCCGTCACTAGTTGGTTCTTGATTCGGCGGTATTGTTGGATGAAGTGGCCCAGACCGACATTACGCGTACGCTTACGTGAGACTGGTTCTACCGACGTGCTTCGCACACAGGTGGCTAGTGGGTGTCAGTTTCTCCAACTTTAGTTGAATAGGATTCAATGAACAAGGTTCTTTCTGAAGATTAAAAAGCATTCACTATACCGCGTTGTGGTTTTTGATGCGTAGGTAAGAACGGTTCTTGCTCAGCCCGTAGCAAGCACGTAAAACTTGCAAAACAAAGTAGAGGACGTCTAACTTGTTTTTGCAGGGCATGTTGTGATGTGATATGGTCAAGACATGATGCTAAATTTTATTGTATGTGATGATCATGTTTTGTAACATAGTTATCGGCAACTGGCAGGAGCCATATGGTTGTCGCTTTATTGTATGAAATACAATCGCCATGTAATTTCTTAACTTTATCACTAAGCGGTAGCGATAGTCGTAGAAGCAATAGTTGGCGAGACGACAACGATGCTTCGATGGAGATCAAGGTGTCAAGCCGGTGATGACGATGATCATGATGGTGCTTTGGAGAGGGAGATCAAAGGCACAAGATGATGATGGCCATATCATATCACTTATATTGATTGCATGTGATGTTTATCCTTTATGCATCTTATTTTGCTTAGTTCGGCGGTAGCATTATAAGATGATCTCTCACTAAATTTCAAGGTATAAGTGTTCTCCCTGAGTATGCACTGTTGCTACAGTTCGTCGTGCCGAGACACCACGTGATGATCGGGTGTGATAAGCTCTACGTTCACATACAACGGGTGCAAGCCAGTTTTGCACACGCAGAATACTCGGGTTAAACTTGACGAGCCTAGCATATGCAGATATGGCCTCGGAACACTGAGGTCGAAAGGTCGAGCGTGAATCATATAGTAGATATGATCAACATAGTGATGTTCACCATTGAAAACTACTCCATCTCACGTGATGATCAGACATGGTTTAGTTGATATGGATCACGTGATCACTTAGATAATTAGAGAGATGTCTATCTAGGTGGGAGTTCTTAAGTAATTTGATTATTTGAACTTTAATTTATCATGAACTTAGTACCTAATAGTATTTTTCATGTCTATGTTGTTGTAGATAGATGGCCCGTGCTGTTGTTTCGTTGAATTTTAATGCGTTCCTAGAGAAAGCTAAGTTGAAAGATGATGGTAGCAACTACACGGACTAGGTCCGTAACTTGAGGATTATCCTCATTGCTGCATAGAAGAATTACGTCCTGGAAGCACCGCTAGGTGACAAACCCACTGTAGGAGCAACGCCAGATGTTGTGAACACCTGGCAGAGCAAAGCTGATGACTACTCGATAGTTCAGTGTGCCATGCTTTATGACTTAGAACCGGGACTTCAACGACATTTTGAACGTCATGGAGCATATGAGATGTTCCAGGAGTTGAAGTTAATATTTCAAGCAAATGCCCGGATTGAGAGATATGAAGTCTCCAATAAGTTCTACAGCTGCAAAATGGAGGAGAATAGTTCTGTCAGTGAACATATACTCAGAATGTCTAGGTACCACAACCACTTGACTCAGCTGGGAATTAATCTTCCTCATGATAGTGTCATTGACAGAGTTCTTCAATCACTGCCACCAAGCTACAAGAGCTTTGTGATGAACTATAATCTGCAAGGGATGGATAAGACGATTCCTAAGCTCTTCACAATGCTAAAAGCTGCGGAGGTAGAAATCAAGAAGGAGCATCAAGTGTTGATGGTCAACAAGACCACCAGTTTCAAGAAAAAAGGTAAAAAGAAGAAGGGGAACTTCAGGAAGAACAGTAAGTCAGTTGCTGCTCAGGTGAAGAAACCCAAGTCTGGACCTAAGCCTGGGACTGAGTGCTTCTACTGCAAAGGGACTGGTCACTAGAAGCAGAACTGCTCCAAGTACTTGGCGGAGAAGAAGGATGGCAAAGTGAAAGGTATATTTGATATACATGTTATTGATGTGTACCTTACTAATGCTCGCAGTAGCACCTGGTTATTTGATACTGGTTTTGTTGCTAATATTTGCAACTCGAAACAGGGGCTACGGATTAAGCGAAGATTGGCTAAGGACGAGGTGACGATGCGTGTGGGAAATGGTTCCAAAGTCGATGTGATCGCCGTCTGCATGCTACCTCTACATCTACCTTTGGGATTAGTTTTAGACCTAAATAATTGTTATTTGGTGCCAGCGTTGAGCATGAACATTATATCTGGATATTGTTTCATGCGAGATGGTTATTCATTTAAATCAGAGAATAACGGTTGTTCTATTTATATGAGTAATATCTTTTATGGTCATGCACCCTTAATGAGTGGTCTATTTTTACTAAATCTTGATAGTAGTGATACACATGTTCAGAGTATTGAAGCCAAAAGATCTAGAGTTGATAATTATAATGCAACTTATTTGTGGCACTGCCGTTTAGGTCATATTGGTGTAAAGCGCATGAAGAAACTCCATTCTGATGGACTTTTGGAATCACTTGATTATGAATCACTTGGTAGTTGCGAACCATGCCTCATGGGCAAGATGACTAAAACTCCGTTCTCCGGAACAATGGAGTGAGCAACAGAGTTACTGGAAATCATACATACTGATGTATGTGGTCCAATGAACATTGAGGCTCGCGGCGGATATCGTTATTTTCTCACCTTCACAGATGATTTGAGCAGATATGGGTATATCTACTTAATGAAACACAAGTCTGAAACATTTGAAAAGTTCAAAGAATTTTAGACTGAAGTGGAAAATCATCGTAACAAGAAAATAAAAATTTCAATGATCTGATCGTGGAGGAGAATATTTGAGTTACGAGTTTGGTCTTCATTTCAAACAATGCGGAATAGTTTCGCAACTCACGCCACCCGGAACACCATAGCATAATGGTGTGTCCGAACATCGTAATCGTACTTTACCGGATATGGTGCGATCTATGATGTCTCTTACTAATTTACCGCTATCGTTTTGGGGTTATGCTTTAGAGACGGCTGTATTCACATTAAATAGGGCACCATCTAAATCTGTTGAGACGACACCTTATGAACTATGGTTTGGCAAGAAACCCAAGTTGATGTTTCTTAAAGTTTGGGGCTGCGATGCTTATGTGAAGAAGCTTCAAGCTGATAAGCTTGAACCCAAATCAGAGAAATGTGTCTTCATAGGATACCCAAAGGAGACTGTTGGGTACACCTTCTATCATAGATCCGAAGGCAAAATATTCATTACTAAGAATGGATCCTTTCTAGAGAAGGAGTTTCTCTCGAAAGAAGTGAGTGGGAGGTAGTTGATGAGGTAATTGATGAGGTAATTGTACCTGGTCCCTTATTGGAAAGTAGTTCATCATTGAAATCAGTTCCAGTGATTCCTACACCAGTAAGTGAGGAAGCTAATGATGATGATCATGAAACTTCTGATCAAGTTACTACCGAACCTCGTAGGTCAACCAGAGTAAGATCTGCACTAGAGTGGTACGGTAATCCTATTCTGGAGGTCATGTTACTTGACCATGACGAACCTACGAACTATGAGGAAGCGATGATGAGCCCAGATTCCGCAAAATGGCTTGAGGCCATGAAATCTGAGATGGGATCCATGTATGAGAACAAAGTGTGGACTTTGGTTGACTTGCCCGATGACCGGCATGCCATAAAGAATAAATGGATCTTCAAGAAGAAGACTGACGCCAACGGTAATGTTACTCTCTAGAAAGCTCGACTTGTTGCAAAAGGTTTTTGACAAGTTCAAGGAGTTGACTATGATGAGACCTTCTCACCCATAGCGATGCTTAAGTCCGTCCAAATCATGTTAGCAATTGCCACATTTTATGATTATGAAATTTGGCAAATGTATGTCAAAACTGCATTCCTTAATGGATATCTTAAAGAAGAGTTGTATATGATGGAACCTAAAGGTTTTGTCGATCCAAAAGGTGCTAACAAAGTGTGCAAGCTCCAGTGATCCATTTATGGACTAGTGCAAGCCTCTCAGAGTTGGAATATACGCTTTGATAGTGTGATCAAAGCATATGGTTTTATACAAACTTTTGGAGAAGCCTGTATTTACAAGGAAGTGAGTGGGAGCTCAGTAGCATTTCTGATATTATACGTAGATGACATATTGTTGATCGGAAATGATACTGAATTTCTGAATAGCATAAAAGGATACTTGAATAAGATTTTTTCAATGGAAGACCTCGGTGAAGCTACTTATATATTGGGCATCAAGATCTACACAGATAGATCAAGACGCTTAATTGGACTTTCACAAAGCACATACCTTGATAAAGTTTTGAAGAAGTTCAAAATGGATCAGGCAAAGAAAGGGTTCTTGCCTGTGTTACAAGGTGTGAAGTTGAGTCAGACTCAATGCCCGACCACTGAAGAAGATAGAGAGAAAATGAAAGTCATTCCCTATGATTCAGCCATAGGTTATATCATGTATGCAATACTATGTACCAGACCTGATGTGTGCCTTGCTATTAGTTTAGCAGGGAGGTACCAAAGTAATCCAGGAGTGGATCACTGGACAGCGGTCAAGAACATCCTGAAATACCTGAAAAGGACTAAGGATATGTTTCTCGTTTATGGAGGTGACAAAGAGCTTGTCATAAATGGTTACGTTGATGCAAGCTTTGACACTGATCCAGATGACTCTAAGTCACAAACCGGATACGTATTTTTATTAAATGGTGGAGTTGTCAGTTAGTGCAGTTCCAAGCAGAGCGTTGTGGCGGGATCTACATGTGAAGCAGAATACATAGCTGCTTCAGAAGCAGCAAATGAAGGAGTCTGGATGAAGGAGTTCATATCTGATCTAGGTGTAATACCTAGTGCATCGGGTCCAATGAAAATCTTTTGTGACAATACTGGTGCAATTGCCTTGGCAAAGGAATCTAGATTTCACAAGAGAACCAAGCACATCAAGAGACACTTCAATTCCATCCGCGATCAAGTCAAGGAGGGAGACATAGAGATTTGCAAGATACATTCGGATATGAATGTTGCATACCCATTAACTAAGCCTCTCTCACGAGCAAAACATGATTAGCACCAAGACTCCATGGGTGTTAGAATCACTACAATGTAATCTAGATTATTGACTCTAGTGCAAGTGGGACTGAAGGAAATATGCCCTAGAGGCAATAATAAAGTTGTTATTTATATTTCCTTATATCATGATAAATGTTTATTATTCATGCTAGAATTGTATTAACCAGAAACTTAGTACATGTGTGAACACATAGACAAACAGAATGTCATTAGTATGCCTCTACTTGACTAGCTCATTGAATCAATGATGGTTATGTTTCCTGACCATAGACATGAGTTGTCATTTGATTAACAGGATCACATCATTGGATAATGATGTGATTTACTTGACCCATCAGTTAGCTTAGCACGATGATCGTTTAGTTTGTTGGCATTGCTTTCTCCATAACTTATACATGTTCCTATGACTATGAGATCATGCAACTCCTGAATACCGGAGGAACACTTAGTGTGCTATCAAATGTCACAACGTAACTGGGTGACTATAAAGATGCTCTACAGGTATCTCCGATGGTGTTCGTTGAGTTGGCATAAATCAAGATTAGGATTTGTCACTCCGTGTATCGGAGAGGTATCTCTGGGCCCTCTCGGTAATGCACACCACTATAAGCCTTACAAGCAATGTGACTAATGAGTTACTTGCGGGATGATGCATTACAGAATGAGTAAAGAGACCTGCCAGTAACAAGATTGAACTAGATATTGATATACCGACGATCGAATCTCGGGCAAGTAACATACCGATGACAAAGGGAACAACGTATATCGTTATGCGGTTTGACCGATAAAGATCTTCATAGAATATGTGGGAGCCAATATGAACATCCTGGTTCCGCTATTGGTTATTGACCGGAGACGTGTCTCGGTCATGTCTACATAGTTCTCGAACCCGTAGGGTCCGCATGCTTAACGTTCGGTGATGATTGGTATTATGAGTTTATGTGTTTTGATGTACCGAAGATAGTTCGGAGTCCCGGATGTGATGACGGACATGACGACGAGTCTTGAAATGGTCGATACATAAAGATTGATATATTGGATGACTATATTCAGACACCGGATGAGTTCCGGGGGTCACCGGATAATTATCGGAGTGCCGGGGGGGGGGGTATCGGAACCCCCGGGGGAAATAATGGGCCAACATGTGCCTTGTGAGAGGGAGAGGAAGGGGCCTTAGGGGTGGCTGCCCCCCTTGAGGAGTCTGAATTGGACAAGGAGGGGGGAGGCGCCCCCTCTTTCCTTCCCTCTCTCCCTCTCTTTCCTCCCCCCTTCCTCCTGTACGACTAGGATAGGAGAGTCCTACTCCTACTAGGAGGAGGACTCCTCCTCTCCTGGCGCACCCCAAGGGCCGGCGGGCCTCCTTCCTTCCTCCTTTATATACGGGGGCAGGGGGCACCCTAGAACACACAAGTTGATCATTGATCTCTTAGCCGTGTGTGGTGTCCGCCTCCACCATAATCCACCTCGGTCATATCGTCGTTGTGCTTAGGAGAAGCCCTACGCCGGTAGCTTCATCATCACCATCATCACGCGTCATGTTGACGAAGCTCTCCCTCGACACTCATCTGGATCGAGAGTTTGTGGGACATCACCGAGCCGAACGTGTGCAGATCGTGGAGGTGCCATACTTTTGGTATTAGGATCGGTCGGATCGTGAAGACGTATGACTACATCAACCGCGTTGTCATAACGCTTCCGCTTATGGTCTATGAGGGTACATGGAAAACACTCTTCCCTCTCGTTGCTATGCATCACCTTGATAGATCTTGTGTGTGCGTAGGAATTTTTTTGAAATTACTGCGTTCCCCAACATGTTTGAGCTTGTCAAAAGCAACACATGAAAATTAGTCCCAAATTGATAGATATTCAAGAAGGATATAATAAAAACTTCCATGAAGATCATTGGGAAAAATAAACTTGATTTTTAGTAATAGTTTTGAGATATGATGATGTGATATGTGAGTCATCTTGATGAGTAATTATGCTTTAGTAAGAATATTGGGGTTAAGGTTTGTGATTCCCTATGCAAGCACGAAAGTCAATAGTTATGAAATGAAATTATATCCTACTTACGTTGCATTATTCTGTGTTAGTTATGCTTAATGCTCGCTTATGAGATTATTCATTTCTTGGTTGGTCGCTTCTCAATCTTTTGCTAGCCTTCATTTTGAACTTAGTATGATCACTACTTGTGCATCCAAAAAACCTTTAACCTAGTTTTGCCACGTGAGTCCACTATATCTACCTGTATGTGGTATTCTTTTGCCTTTCTAAGCAAATTTGCATGTGCCATCTCTAATTTTCAAAAATAAACTTCTCTTTTGTGTGTTTGTTTCGCTCGCGGAGCGGTGAGGGGTGTCTAATATTTTCCATTCTAGATGTGTTATTCTCAAGATGAGTGTTTATTCACTTGTCATTGCACGAGAGTTAGGCAAAGTTATTAGGGATGCCTGGTCCCGAAATGCAAAAAAATGAATTTACTTTATCAAATAATACATTCCTTGGAAAGTGTTGGTATGGAGGGCACCCGTGGATATAGTTAACCATGGAAAGTGAAAGTATGGTGGAAAAAGGAATAAACTTTATTTTCTGTTTAGGAACCGCCTATGATATATCTAAGCATGGAAAGTATTGGGAATTCTAAGTCGTCTTCGTTGGTGGGATGGATACACCTCCCAAAATATTTGTATCTCTAAGTTTTTCGCTTTGAGCTCTGGCACCTCTACAAATCCCTACTTCCCTCTACGAAGGGCCTATCTTTTACTTTATGCAATTTTTATTTTTTTAATTTGAGTCTCCGTATTCTCTTATAAAAGCACCAACTAGGTGGCAATATGATCGTACTTGAGTATTGGATATAGCTAATATGCGAGTGTGTTTCATGAATGGATCAATGGTTGAGCATGATGGGCGAAGGAGAGCTTATTTTAGTGTTGATATTTTGAAAGACATGGTTGCTTGTTGATATGCTTGAGTATTTAAATTATCATGTCAAAACTAGACTATTGCTTTGAACAATATAAAATTCCAAATGTCCATGCTATAAGGAAAGAAATATGATATGGCATGTTAGGCAACATACCACATCAAAAATTCTGGTTTTTATCACTTCCCTACTCGAGGATGAGTAGGAGTTAAGCTTGGGGATGCTGATACGTCTCTAACATATCTATAATTTTTGATTGTTCCATGCTATTATATTATCAATCTTGGATGTTTTATAATCATTTTATAGTCATTTTATATCATTTTTTGGTACTAACCTATTGACATAGTGCCAAGTGCCAGTTACTGTTTTTCCATGTTTTTTACATCACTGAAAATCAATGTCAAACAGAGTCCAAATGCCAGGAAACTTTACGGAGAATTTTTATGGGCCAAAAGGAACACAACGGGCCCTGGATACCCCTGGGGGGTGCCCCGAGGGAGGCACAACCACCAGGGCGCGCCCTGGTGGGTTGTACCCACCTCGGGTGCCCCCCGGACCGCCTCTTTGCTCTATAAATACCCCAATATTCCACAAACCCTAGGGGAGTTGACGAAATATTGATCCAGCCGCCACAGAGTCCAGAACCACCAGATCCAATCTAGACACCATCTCGGATGGGGTTCACCACCTCCATTGGTGCCTCTCCGATGATGCATGAGTAGTTCTCCGTGGACCTTCGGGTCCATAGTTAGTAGCTAGATGGCTTTATCTCTCTCTCTCTCGCTTGATTATCAATACAATGGTCTCTTGGAGATCCATATGATGTAACTCTTTTGTGGCGTGTTTGTTGGGATCTTCGTAGACCTTCGGGTCCATAGTTAGTAGCTAGATGCCTTCATCCCTCTCTCTCTTGATTCTCAATACAATGGTCTCTTGGAGATCTATATGATGTAACTCTTTTGTAGCGTGTTTGTTGGGATCGACAAATTTTGAGTTTATGATCAGATCTATGTTTTTATATCCATGAAAGCATTTGAGTTTCTTTGATCTCTTCTTGTAACATCCGAAATTTTCAATTTAGAATGTTATACAATAGATCATCATTTCATATCATAGTTTTATTGCTTTCTGGTTGATCCTAGAAATTCTACACAACTCCACGACCCTCGGAGAGAGTTAGGGATTTCGTTATTATCATATTTGAGTTTCTCTCAAATTTTGAAGATAAGATCATTTGATTTTATTTATTTTATCTTCAAATTATTTCTATTATAAAAATATGAGAGAGGGAATAAAATGACTTTCCCAAAATAAAGAAAATTTTGAGGATTTAATAAAAAAAATCAAATAAGATTTTATTTTGGTTTTATTTGCTATTTTATTCAAATTTAGGAAAAATTGCATGTTTTTAAAATTGCATTTAGAGCCAAAAAAATGTTCATCCTGTTCTAAATATTTTATTTAGACGAACAAAATTTGTTTTGGCATTTTTAGATTTTTATTTATTTTTCTAGATTTTTTTAGGCGCAGCTAAATTGTTTAAAAAAAACCCCACGCCCGACTGGGCCAAGGGCCCAGCCGAGCCAGGCCGGCTCAAGCCGCCGCCACCTTCCCCGCCAGACTTGAGGAGGAGTCCGAGCCGAAGCCGCCCTGCGCCGCCGACCCCCTCCCCAAGTCAACCCCCCTCCTTTATATAGCCACCCCGGGGCCCCCCTGGAGCGACGCCGCCCCGCATCCCAGCCGCCGCACGCCGCCTGCCGCCGCCCCG
>NC_041382.1:360618659-360642314 GCF_002162155.2 Triticum dicoccoides | reverse complement strand
CCGCATAGCCGCCGACCCGCCGGAGCCCTGCCGGACCGAGCCGAGGTAGCCGCCCATCCGCCCGGTTTTTTGGAAAAAAACGATCTGTTTTTTGAAAACCCTAGTTCTGTTTTTTTAAAATAAATAGATCGGTTTTTTCTGATTTATTTATTTAGCGAGCACCCGTTCGTCCATTCGTTTTAACGAACGCGTTTTTCGTTTAGTTTCTGTTAACGAACGTTCGTTCGTTAACTGCTCGTCATTTTTCTTTTTCTCGGATTATATCCGCGGTTTTTCTGATCACGATCTCTGATCCGATGTTCATTCTAGTTTAACTTTTCGTTCATTTATCGGAATCAGGCGATTCAAGCGCCTGGAGTTTCGTCTCGCAACCCTCTTTCCGTTTAACCAACTCGAACAAGTTTTTGACACTGTAAAAATTGCCTTAGACCCAGAATAGTAAACGAAGCTTGTTTCTCTTGCCGTTTGTCTTTCGTTGCTTCATTCATTTTGATTCTTTTTGCCAACCGGAGTTCTTAAGTTGAACTTTCTGGTTAGTTCTCTTGTTCGAGTTTAACCTATGCATTAGTTGAGTACTTATTGTATGTTTGTTTGTTTGCAATAGAGTACCCGGAGTGCGCCGCTTGCTACTTCGAATCGCTAGGTTTCCCGGATCATCAGCAAGGCAAGTAACACTTTGATCATACCTCCTACTACCCAGTTTTATTGCATTAGATCAATCCTCACACATTGCATGATTAGGATCTAATTAAATTGTGGGTTTGGGGAGTAGTTGAGGTAGAACCTATTACCTGTTTATTATCAAACCTTTGGGAGTTACTCTACGTTTGCTTATTATTGCTATCCTATGCTAGTAGACGTGGATTGGGTGAGTGTATCCATGACAAATGTGAGATTTGTTAATTAATGGTTTATTTAAGGTGGCAACCTAAACACATATCTGGGTGGATTGAGGCACCTGGGTATTCCAGCGATTGCCTATTTTCTTTTGGACCGCCACCCAGGCTCAAAGGGATCATGAGATTATTCATACTAGAAACTTCCGTGTGCAGCCACAAGCTACTATGGGCTCTAGCATAGTTGACTAAGTCGTGCAAACTCTTACAGTGGTAGACTAGCAGATGTAGGGTACGTAGGTTGGTACAGTCTACCCGTTCGTAAGGTGCTAGCGCTTCTGAAAGACTATGTCTCGGTCATCCGTTTCTAAAACACCATGAAGTGCGAGAAAACCAACGGAGGAGATCGAGTCTTGTGGGGAAAAGTGCGCAAGCCTCTGCAAAGTGTATAAACTAATCATTGTTAGCCGTGTCCCCGGTTATGGAAATCTTTAGTATCTAGTACCTGGATTATCATGTGAATCTCACCATGTTACTCTAAAGTTAATTGTTGGGTTTTAATGATGATGCTTAATTGGGATTGAGAATGCTGTCAACCATTCTCAATGTTTAACAACTACCATGATAGTTAAATAAAATTTATTCCTTTGCAGTTGGGAAAAATTGGCTTTACGCAAAACTATAACCATAGAGCTTTCCACCAGCCATATATGCATATAAAATAGCCTATTTTATTCCATTACTCTCTCTATGTGTTACATTGCCAGCATATTCCATGTGCTGACCCGTTTCGGGCTGCAACTTTAATGTTGCAGACTTTTCAGACGACGATTAAGGTGCCATTAGGTCGTGGTCCTATACTTAGTGATGCCGTTAGAGTTGATGGACTCACTTATCTTCCAAGCCTTCCGCTGTTATCGTTGTTAGATGGCCTTAAGCCATATTTATTGTAATAAGTTCTCTTTTGAGACACTCGATGTAATAAGTGTGTGATTGCTACTCTGTTAAAAATCCTTCAAGTACTGTGTGGTGTCAGCATTACTGATCCAGGGATGACACAGGAGCACAGAGATTGGACCGTTTGAGGTCTGGTCGCTACACTTTTATGCATGATCTCTTATATCCTCATATTTGTTCTCCAATATTTGGGTTTTGTTTAGCCAACTTGATCCATTTATCTTGCAATGGGAAGAGGTTCTTTGTAGTGGGTTCGATCTTATGGTGCTTGATCCTAGCGACAAAAAGGGATTCGACACGTATGTCATTGCTACTATTGCATTACTCCATTTCTCCATGAACTTAATACACTACATGCAGGCTGGATATCGGTCGATGTGTGAAGTAATAGTAGTAGATGCAGGCAGGAGTAAGTCAACTAATCTTGGACATGATGCCTATATAATGATCATTGCCTGGATATCGTCATGAGTATTTGAAGTTCTATCAATTGCCCAATAGTAATTTGTTCACCCGCCGCTTTGCTATTTTTCTCGAGAGAAGCCACTAGTGGAACCTACGACCCCCGGATATCTTTCTCATATTTTTTTGCCTTTGAGATCTACTTTTATTTGCATTTATTTTCAGATCTATTAATCCAAAAATCCAAAAAATACTTTGATGCACTTTATTTTATTTGAGATCTATTTATCCAATCTATTACAACCTTTTCCCCATCACGCACCAATTTCTGGCATCGTTACCTGAAAGGGATTGACAACCCCTTTAACACGTCGGGTTGCGAGGATTTGTTATCTGTGTGCAGGGGCTGTTTACGTTGTGTTGCTTGGTTCTCCTACTGGTTCGATAACCTTGGTTTCATATCTGAGGGAAATACCTATCGCCGCTGTGCTGCACCATCTCTTCCACTTTGGGGAAATACCGGCGTAGCTTCAAGCGACATCACTACACTATGACTATGATGATTAAATAGCTAGTGTTGGTGGTAATGACTATGATGATTATTATTACCTAGTGTTGGTGGTGATTAGATAGCTACACTATGACTATGATGATTAAATAGTGTTGGTGGTAATGACTATGATGATTATTAGCTAGTGTTGTTGGTGATGATATGCTGCAAGAGTTTTTATATTAATATGATGATGATGAGTTATTATATCATTGGGTGAAATTAAGAACCACAGATTAGTTTCAAGTGGATGGATCCTAAGTGATCAAGTCATCGATTATCATGATAATCCATGACTCGGTCACTTAGGATCCATCCACTTGAAACTAGTCCACGGTTCTTTCACCCAATGATGTAATAACTCATTATGATGTAAAAACAATCTTTAAATTGCTACTGTAAGAAAACTTGTATAAAGGTGTATGAATACGATATGAAATATAAAAAATATAGAATAATGGTACTAGCTCGGGCAAAGAGATGCGCTACTACTAATTACCAGTAGCACCTTTTGCTGGAAGAGCTACTACTAAGTGGATATTACAGTAGCGCGGGTAAAACCATGCTACTGCTAACCTTTAGCTGTAGCGCCGTACCAGTAGCATGGTCACCCGTGCTGCTGGTAGGCCAAAAACCCGCGCTGCTGCTAGGCTTTTCCCTAGTAGTCTTGGTAGAGCATGAGTAGAACGGTATCTCCAATTTTCCAATATGGATGAATTGCCACAACAAGCGAGAACTTGTTAATTTGAATGGTTCCATTTCTACGAAAAATGCAGTACCTTGCAATCACTTGGGCATTATTAGTAGGCACAAGTGTAATTCGACCACGCCAGGAAATCGATCTAGGAATAGCTACAACGGGCAATTCATGTTGCAATGTAAAATAAAAACCTATTGTAACATATCGTTGAAGATATATATAGTTTATGTGCATCAACATAAAAATAAGACTTTGTACCCACGTTTTGTGCACACAATTGGTCTTGTTCAATGTGTGCACCATAGGTATAATTAATCCCATCCAAAATCTAGCATTCATACATAGTGCTATCTCTGTCAGATTATCAACAAAGTTTATGACATGCTTCAAGTCCTTCCAGTGAAATTTGGTATGCTTAGTAACATACAGATCATTCACTATGCATCCAACATATCCTACTTAAAAGGTGGAAAGGTATTATTTATTCAAAACATGGCAGAAGAATATATAGTGCACATAAATTGGTAAATAAATTTGTTACTGCCTAGGAACGGAGTCAGAAAACGAAATCCCAATTGGTTGCTTAAATAGTGATCAATTAGTTAGAACAAATACCCCGATTTTGCTAAGTAATATGCTAGCATGGATAAAGTTGAAAGGACACTAACCTCGATCACACTTTGATCGGCTAATGACGTTGGGGAAGTAAACATCCATGTTAATTAGACCAGACTGTGGTGCACGCACTAGAATTTTATTGCCAGCTTTTAGTTCATAACACTTAGAAATTTTTCTCCAAAGGTTCGCATCAAAATAGGAGTGACCATCTTTATCAAGTTTTATGCTAACTGTCATTGTAAATCCATGCCGCGTTGTCAATATGACATCCATGGAGTCATCAAAAAAGTAAAGACCAAGATTTCCTTCTACTCCTGTTCATGCAAAGCAAGGGATGTACTGCTTGAAATGAAAATTAAGATTGTAAATTAGATATATGGAAATAACAGAGCAAGATGCAAATATGGGAGTAACTGAAAGAACAGATAAATATATAGATGAAAGCAAAGTACAAAAATATATAATTAAAAATAGATAATGTAACAAAGATTTGATGCAAATATGAGAATAGCTAAATGAACAATACATCTAATTTGCCTAATATAGGGGGAAAATCGGTTTCGACATCTAGGATGCACGTAGCACCGTACCTTTTATCCAAATGTAGCAACAAACGGTATATGTTCACAAATTTAGGCCATGCCGACCGTGGTAGGGTGAGATTGAACATACCGAAAGCTCCCTGAAGTCATCCGGAATGGTGATATAGAACTTCGTTTCCACTGGCCGTGACCACACTTGCCCAATTTGTGCTCGCACTGTGGACACATGACCGAAATCCCTCGAATCAGCTAGAAGAAAAATGAATCCACGGTTTCCACTGGTTGATTAACAACGACGGACGGACTGCGATAAAGAGATGAGTCAATATTTCGCTAAATTGATTACATTCTCCATGAGAAAATCCCTGGCCCAATCCCGCAGAAAACCCCAATCGACCAGAGTCTAGAATGTCAGTGCAGATAGGCGACGAAAAGCGGTAGTGGTGAAATCATGTGCAGTTTGGAGTGCAAGCTCTACCCACCGACAACAACCGTCGAGCATAGGATGGCTACCGCCATAGAAGTTGATGAGGTGCAGAGTTGCGAAGGAATCCGCGGCGAGTGGGTGGGGACGAAGTGGGGGAGGGTTTTCTTTTTCCTTTTCCATGTGTGGGTGAAGACACACTGTTCGCAGAGGCGAAGGAGATGAATCATGTGCGATAGTAAATCACCGAGATTGAAGGGGAATCCAACTTTCCTTTGTCCATTGTCCATGAGTTTTTTTCTCCGATGAACATAAACCTTGCAAATCACCGTGTTCAAATTTGGCACCTTTTCGGGTTCATTTACAATATTGAGGGGATTATGTTCATTTTCTAGGCATTAGTGCACATAATTCAAATTCAAACAATCGGTGCATGAGAACGGTCTGGAAAACCATGATCGTGCTATTTAGTAAATTCTCACACCGTTTACAAGGAATGGGCATAGATTTCACGGAAATGAGTGGCAATAGTCAACCACAAACATGTCGTTTATTGGTTTTACAACTATATAAAAATGAAATACATGCTTGAAAAACATGATGGCTGGCATGGTGCCATGGTATGGCCTCACCATGCCCTAGTAAAAATTTGAGAATGTTTGGCTTATGTCGTCGTGCATGCCTTTCATAAATCGAACCATCACCGAGGAATTTTCATGGGTTTGAGGGGGAAATCACCAAGATTGAAGGGGTTGGGAATCCAAATTTCCTTCCTAGTTTGTCATTCAGTTTTTTTTACAATCAACATACCCCATCGAATGCAACGTGTTCAAATTTGGCATTTTTCCGGGCTCATTTACCATATTTAGGGGGATTATGTGCATTTTCTAGGCATTAATCCACATAATTCAAATTCGAACAATTGGTGCATGAAAAGGTGCACAAGAACAGTCTGGAAAACCATACTCTTGGTATTTAGTAAATTCTCATGCCTTATACAAGGAATGGGTAGAGATTTCAAGGGAATGCATGCCAATAGTCAACCACACACGCGTCATTTAATGGGTTATCAACTATAAAAAATGAAATACGGGCTTGAAAAACATGACGCCTGGCATGGTGCCATGGTATTGCCTCACCTTGCCCTGGTAAAAAATGAGAATGTTTGGTTTATGTCATCATGCACACCCTTCATAAATCGAACCGTCACCAAGGAAGTTCCATGCTTTCGAGAGGGAAATCACCAAGATTGAAGGGGAATCGAAATTTCCGTCCTAGTTTGTCATTCAGTTTTTTTTCCGACGATCAACATACCCCCTCCAATGCAACGTGTTCAAATTTGACATTTTTCCGGGCTCATTTACCATATTGAGGGGATTATGTGCATTTTCTAGGCATTAATGCACATAATTCAAATTCGAACAATCGGTGCGTGAAAAGGTGCACAAGAACGGTCTGGAAAACCATGCTCATGCTATTAAGTAAATTCTCATGACTTTTACAAGGAATGGGTTGAGATTTCAAGGAAATGTGTGGCAATAGTCAACCACAAACGCGTCGTTTACTGGGTTAACAACTATACAAAAATGAAATACATGATTGGAAAACATGACACCCGGCGTGGTGCCATGGTATGGGCTCACCATGCCCTGGTAAAAATTTGAGAATGTTTGCCTTATGTCGTCATGCACACCTTTCATAAATCGAACCATCACCAAGGAAGTTTCATGGTTTCAAGGGAGAAATCACCAAGACTGAAGGGGGATCCAAATTTCCTTTGTCCTTTGTCCATGAGTTTTTTCTATGATGAACATACAACCTGCAAATCACCCTTTTCAAATTTGGCACTTTTCTGGGTTCATTTACCATATTTAGGGGATTATGTGCATTTTCTAGGCATTAATGCAAAATAATTCAAGTTCAGACAATCAGTGCATGAAAGGGTGCACAAGAACGGCCTGGAAAACCATGCTCGTGTCATTTAGTAAATTCTCATGCCTTTTACAAGAAATGGGCAGATATTTCGATGAAATGTGTGGCAATAGTCAACCACAAATGTTTGTTATTGGGTTTTCAACTATAAAAAATGAAATAAATGCTTGAAAAACATGACGCTTGGCATGGTGCCATGGTATGACCTCACCATGCCCTGGTAAAAATTTGAGAACGTTTGGCTTATGTTGTCATGCATGCCCTTCATAAACCGAACCATCACCGAGGAAGTTCCATGCTTTCGAGAGGGAAATCACCAAGATTGACGGGAATCCAATTTTTCTTTGTTCTTTTCCCTGGAGTTTTTTTCTACGACGAACATACACTGTGCAAATCACCGTGTTCAAATTTCACATTTTTCCGGGCTCATTTACCATATTTAGGGGATTATGTCCATTTTCTAGGCATTCAACGCATATAATTCTAATCTAGCTACAGCTGCACGAGTGTGATGTGAGGGACGTGGATTGTCATTCGATCACGGTGCATCCTACGGTGCACACCCCTAATCCGCGTGGCTGGGATTCTGGCCAATCATAACGCAACACACGATAGGCTCAGCGCACACTATTTTTCGAGGCGACAGAGATGAACCGTATGCGATAATGAACGAGCAAAATTGTAAGGGAAGCCAAATTTCCTTCGTCGTTTGTTGTTAGGCTCTTGAAAACCACCGCACTGTACGGCTAACTGGCCACTCCATCTTAGAGCTCTCTCCAATCGTCGTTCATGTCATCGCGGCACACAGTAACTAGTAAGTAAGCAATGGCATCCCGCTATGTCGCGTTCTTCCCCGCCTACGACCACACACATGGTAAGGAAGCGATGGCATCTCGCCACGCCGAGTTCATTGCCGCCGGTGGCCACACAGTTACATGGGCGGACTTTGAGGCTGGCATGGCCGAATGGGCGGTGGATCTAGAGGCGGCCAAAGCCACATAGAAGGAGCGGAAAAGGTAAAAAGAAGTCAAGAAAAGAGAGTCCTGCCACCGCAAGAAATAAGAGGCCGCACACCGTGCTTAGGAGAGCTTGGCGGAGAACGAAGCACGGTGGGCTGCCACCTACAAGGCCGGGAAGGAGAAAGCCAGCGTCTGGCCAGCATGCCCCAATGGCACCATGTCAGAAGTAGTTAGTGCGTGTGTCGCGCGTAAGTTTGTATAATTAATTATGAGCATCTACCAGTACTACATACGTACTAGTGTTAGAGCAAATTACCAGTAGTACTTTAAGTTCGTACTATCTATTATCAACGTATAATGTCAGAAAGTGCATACTTTGAGGGCTCTGAGCATTGATTAGCATGTGTTCACTAAAGTTTTGTAGCCGCACCCCGGCCCTAACACTGGTACATGTCGGTGCTATACAAATGGTTTTAACCACTTTCCATGATGGCATTTGGAAACGTCGCCAAGTGAGTGTGGATGATAGGGGGATCCTTCCCACACGACCTAGAAATCGTTGGGGATAGGCCCTCCTAGGACACAGGCTGGGGTCGTGCACGATCAGGCGAGGCATTGAAACCCAATCATTTTCGTAGGTATGTACATCCCACACGGTGAATCCCAGAAAAACATTTCCATAGGTATGTACATCCCACATGGTGAATCCCAGAAAAACATTTCCATAGGTATGTACATCCCACACGGTGAATCCCATAAAAACATTTCCGTAGGTATGTACATCCCACACGATGAATCCCAGAAAAACATTTCCGTAGGTATGTATATCACACACAGTCAATCCAAGGAATACGTTTCCATTCTTATGTACATCCCACACAGTCAATCCAGGCAAAACGTTTCTGTTCATATGTACATCCCACATAGTTTTATGTGTAGGCTCGTGTGTGAAAGGTGTAACTATCAGACACGGTCTGCCTTGGTTAACTGTTTGCTTTTATCAACTACATCACACACGATTTGATGAAGAAAACAATGTGGCATTGGGCTATCCGTTGCAAGCGCTTTTACTACCAGAACCATTTGCAAAGGTCCATGACACATTTAGCAGGTTTATTAATTTACAATTAATAATTCTAGTATTATGCAAATTCACATTTCATATCGAACAACTGTTTGCCAATTTCATATCAGGCACATAAATATATTATAACATCACAGTACGATAGCTACATGAAAACAACACAGTACAACATATAGCTAGTTCAACTTCATAGGAACAATATATTCGTTTCCCTAATCGAGATCATCCAGGCTCGCCTTATCCACCTCTACTTTCAGTTCAGTAAGAACCTATTTGCACTGGCCAACTGGGAAAGTGCCTCCTCCTTCGCCAATGCCATCTTAGCAAAGTCTAATTTAAAAAATCCGAGCTCATTCCCCACCTTCCTCTTTTTATCCCGCATCTTCGAACATTCTTCAGCATTGACAAAAATTTCTCTAAGCCTACGTCTATTCTCTTCCTCATACATTCTCCAGAGCTTCGCTAGGCACAGCTTCAAAGACTATAGCCGCTCTTGATCAACCCACTCCAGGTAAGAACACTTTCGTTCATCCTATAATATTTGAAACTAGATCAGCAACAATTGTAGGGGAAATGGGTTTATAGCAACATAGAAAATCACCAATACTTATTTTGAAAAACTGAAGAAACATGTTAATTATGTCATATCTTCTCAAAAAGATCAATGTGCAAATGAATTAACTACTACCGAGACAATAACCAAATTCTGGAACATCAGAAGCTATAATTAACCACAACAACGCTACAAGTTCTTACACATGTACAATAAATAACAAACTGAACATTTTATGAGGAAGGTAAATATAACTACAACAACATAGCGACAGCGTTTGGATGACAGCAAATTGATACTCACAGGTCTGTACATGCACAAATTTAGTAACATAGAACAAATAGCACTAAGGCCGTCCACTATGTATGCCAAAACTAGGGTAAAAACAACTATTGCTACATCTCGCACTGGTGCCCTGCAGTGGCGAGCCGATGCAGCGGAAAAAATCTGGGACCCGGACTCCGGAGCACGTTGTTGCTCCGATGCCCAGTTCCTTCGTGCCATAAAGATTTAGTATTTTACTGCTTGGCTGCTCGGATGTGTGGACCAAAGTTGGCTGCACAAACTGCTGAAGTGGTGCCAAATAATTTTCTAATGGCACGGCCGATGAGATGGCAACAATTTAAGATACTAGGTACAAACTGTGACACTGTCTTAGGATGTGTTTGGTTGAAGGTGTGGTATGCATGGGTTGGGACCGTGATAGTGTCTGAATCACATCTAAAAAATGATTTGTAACAAAGAAAGAGGGTATAACCTTCTCTGCACATGCCAGAAACTTCCACCCACTATGCACAGATTCAAACGCAACTAGCTTCATGCATGGAGATTGATGGTGACAACGAGCAGATAGATCTTCAGCAACCCCGCTCCATTCATTGCCACTGATGGTCCTAGGGACCTACAAGAGGAAGAAATGACCCAAATTGACTGTCGGGTAAAAATCCTTCATTCCAAGACATAGCCCAAGAGAGAGAAAAGAGACATACCCGAGTGGTGAAGGAGTTGTCGCCGGAGGAGGAACCCCTGGAGAGGTATTTGAAGAAGACCATGGTGACCCCAGCGATAGGATGCGAGACGGCGAGAGCGAGGAAGCAGCTATAGCTTAGGAAGGAAGGAAGGATGAAGCAGGGGAAATGTGACTTGTGGTCGGGGAGAAAAGGGGGTGGGGAAGGGGGGAGGGGGTAGATATTTTGGCGGTAGGCCAAAATTTTGGAAATGTGGAGGGGAACTTTGCGCGCGGTGCCACTGGACCATTCATTTTGAATGATTGTGTGCTTCGTTTGGACATTTTTATGCATTAACTAAGTTTTCAATGCATTCATGTGCATAATTCAAATTTGAACTACATACACATGCTATAATGCATATAAATTGGCTAAAAATTCAAATCTGTGTCCTTGGTTGCATGCTTAGGTCCCATGCAAGAAATGGGAATGAATGTCAAACACCCTGCCACGGTCACTGGGCCACAAACATTGAGATACCTGGTTTTTAAATTTTAGTAAATCCAATGCTCGTCAGAAATTCATGAAACTTGGCATGCTATCATGGAGCGGCATCAACATGTCGTGGTAAATTTTTTGTCCCATTTGGGGTAGGTTTGAGGATATGCTTCTCACAAACCAGAGCTTCTCACAACAAGCCTGATGGTTTCGGTAGGGAACGTCCCACCTTTGGGGATGAAACGATATCCATTGCCTCTTATTGCTTTCAAAAAAATTCTCGTGTCAACATAGAACAACAGGAGTGTTGTGCCAATTTTTCGGATTTTTCAGGGTTCGTTTGGACATTTTTATGCACTAACTGAGTATTCAATGCATTCATGTGCATAATTCAAATTTGAACTACATGCACATGCTCTAATGCATATAAATTGGTTGAAAATTCAAATTTGTTTCCTTGGTTGCATGCTCAGGTCCCATGCATGAAATGGGAATGAATGTCAAACACCCTGCCACAGTCACTCGGCCGCAAACATTGAGATACCTGGTTTTTAAATTCTAGTAAATCCAAAGCTCGTCCGAAATTGATGAAACTTGGCATGCTATCATGGAGCGGCATCAACATGCTGTGGTAAATTTTTGTCCCATTTGGGGCAGGTTTGGAGATATGCTTCTCACAATCCAGAGCTTCTCACAACAAGCCTGATGGTTTCGGTAGGGAACGTCCCACCTTTGGGATGAAACGATATCCATTGCCTCTTATTGCTTTCAAATTTTTTGTCATGTCAACATAGAACAACAGGAGCGTTGTGTCAATTTTAGGGCTTTTTAGGCAGTCGTTTGGACTTTTTTTATACATTAACTGGGTTTTCTAGGCATTTTATGTGCATATTTCAAATTTGATATACATGCACATGCTCTAATGCATATAAATTGGTTGAAAATTCAAACTTGTGTCCTTGGTTGCATGCTTAGGTCCCATTCAATAAATGGGAATGAATGTCAAACACCCTGCCACGGTCACTCGGCCGCAAAGATTGAGATACTTGGTTTTTAAATTCTAGTAAATCCGAAGCTCATCCAAAATTCATGAAACTTGGCATGCTATCATGGAGCTGCATCAACATATTGTGGTAAATTTTTTGTCCCATTTGGGACAGGTTTGGGGATATGCTTCTCACAAACCAGAGCTTCTCACAACAAGCGTGATGGTTTCGGCAGGGAACATCCAACCTTTGGGGGCAAAACGATATCCATTTCCTCTTATTGCTTTCAAAAATTTTCTCATGTCAACATAGAACAACAGGAGTGTTGTGTCAATTTTTTGGATTTTTCAGGGTTCGTTTGGGCATTTTTATGCATTCATTGAGTTTTCAATGCATTTATGTGCATAATTCAAATTTGAACTACATGCACATGCTCTAGTGCATATAAATTAGTTGAAAAATCAAATATGTCTCCTTGGGTGCATGCTTAGGTCCCATGCAAGAAATGGGAATGAATGTCAAACACCCTGCCACGGTCACTCGGCCGCAAACATTGAGATACCTGATTTTTAAATTCTAGTAAATCGAAAGCTCGTCCAAAGAATGAATGTCAAACACCGTGCCATGGTCACTCGACCGCAAACATTGAGATACCTGATTTTTTAAATTCTAGTAAATCGAAAGCTCGTCCAAAATTCATGAAACTTGGCATGCTATCATGGAGCGGCATCAACATGCCATGGTAATTTTTTTGTCCCGTTTGGGGTAGGTTTGGGGATATGATTCTCACAAACTAGAGCTTCTCACAACAAGCATGATGGTTTCGGTAGGGAACGTCCCACCTTTGGGGACGAAACGATATCCATTGCCTCTTATTACTTTCATTTTTTTCTTGTGTCAACATAGAACAATAGGAGTGTTGTGTCAATTTTTTGGATTTTTCATGGTTCGTTTGGACATTTTATGCATTAATTGAGTTTTGAGTGCATTTATGTGCATTATTCAAATTTGAACTACATGCACATACTCTAATGCATATAAATTGGTTGAAAAAAAATCAAATATGTGTCGTTGGGTGCATGCTTAGGTCCCATGCAAGAAATGGGAATGAATTTCAAACACCAGGGCACCGTTGATTGCCGGCAAAACGTTGAGATACTTTGTTTTTAAATTCTAGTAAATCCTAAATTCGTCTGAAATTCATGAAACTCGGCATGCTTTCATGGAATGGCACCCGACATGCTGTGGTATTTTTCGTGTCCACTTTGAGAGAAGGCGCACTTGAATAACAGCCAACAAAGGCATTTTGACAAAATAGCTGCCACTTTATCAAAAGGTTGTGTAATTCATATCGTGTGCGTTCTGTTAACCATTCACGTGACACCACGTGTCTTCGTTTTAATGGCTATAGGAGATGCCGCGCGGACTGCTGCTTGACCTTGACTGAACGGGAGGCGTGCGAGCGGAGTCCGGTGCGTAAGCTGACCGAGAGGCATGCAAGCTGTCCTCCAATACGCAGGCTCACCGGGAAGCATGTGAGCTGTATGCTGCGCAGGCTCACTGGGAAGTGAGCCCTTTGACTTCCATGGCCGCCCACCTTCCTCTCCATTAATGGCGCCCGAGCCGCTGTTTAATACAGGCAACCTTACCATTCGCCTCACATTCCCCTCCCTCCCGCAGACCTCCACCAACGTCATGGTGCAGAATGATCATCTGCCACTAGTCTTCAAGTTTGGTGAAGTCGACTCTGAGCCAGAGGAGATAGAAAATAAGGAGGAATGGGGCCTCATGGACATGGCCCAGAACGAGCGGGCTGCGGCGATTGCTGCCCCTGCTCCCGTCCCAGTACCCATCCCCGCGCCCGCGCCAGCGACCATCCCCGTAGCACGGGCTGGTCGCCGAGCACTATCGTAGAGCTGGAAGCCACGAACGTCAGTGAGGTCTCCGCCCCGTGCGAGCTCGTGTACATGCCAGCGCCAGCGCCCGTGCCCGTGCCCATGCATGCCCCTCCACCCACCGTGGCGCCGACCCCCGTGTGTTCAGCTGTACCTGCCACGCCCGTGCCCCTGCCCGTGCGCGCCCCTCCACCCACCGCGGCGCCGATCCCCGTGCGTTTGGCTGCACCTGCCACACCCATGCCCGTGCCCGTGCACCCCCCTCCTCAGCGGCATGGGACGCTGCCGTCAACCGCTACCTCTCAGCGGCGCCAGTTGCTGTCCTCCCGCGCCCCGCCCGTCCATCACGCGACGAGATGATGTTTGATTTATAGGTGAAGAACATTTTGTGCTACGTTTAAGACTTCAACAACGGCGTCCCGCAGGATGACAACGACAACGACGGCGTGGCACGCTGCCTCCGCCGCCGCCGGAAATAGTTTTTTTGGGTTTTAATACTATATCTCGAATTCTTGATCATATGAATATAAATTGGCAGTGTGACTGAATGAAAGATATGGTTTGAACGAACTTGCGTTTTTCTCTCTTAATGTACAGACTTATCAAATGATTTTCATTTGAAAAAAATGTCAATGGTATTTAAATATAAAACACTCATCACAAACGTTTTAGTTACAACACCCGTATGCAAACCGACAGCTTCCCCAGGAAGCCAAGGGCAAATGTGCCGAGCAGGATTTTTGCAGCTCTTGATCGCAAACGTTTTAGATAGAACACCCGTATGCAAAGTGAGAGCTATGGTCTTCCCTCGCAGTGCAGGATTTATGCATCCCTTCAACGCAAACGGTTGTTTTGCATGACCCGTGTGCAACCATGTGGAAACAATTGGATAACCTTTGCATCTATCATTTTGGGTATGTTGCCATTTGTCAAACTGGAAATATTGACATTTTTTTAGCTAGTAACATTGCCATTTGTCAACCTTGTAACACTGCGATTTGTCAAAATATGCATCTAAAAATCACTAGCACTATATAATTTTTGCAACTAAAATCACTAGCACTGTTCACATGGACACCACTAGCAGGCATGAGTTGATGGATGCATATGCAAATGTACCATTGATTACATACAACAAGTCATCAACCCACAACGACAACGAGGATACATGTTGGATTATACATCATTTCCAACAAAACATTCTAGTAAAGTAAAGTTTTTCTCATACAACAAACAACAAAGCGATGAAATGAACTTAAGCTCAACCACTCGTTGGCGTTGGAAACACTTGCTTTGAACCAGAAGTGATTCTCTGGGAAGGGCCAGCTACTGTCAATCTCGAGACCAACACAGGACTGATCATCTAGGCTGAAGCGGCCTATGTTAGGACCCATATTGGGACGGTAGGCAAGCATAGAAATGTCCGAGGTATAGATACAATTGCTTCTCATAAATGGTAGTAATGTTGTGTCAACAGCAGCTGGATCGCCGCCTTTCACCATCATTGGATAGTTTTGTCCAAGGAAGAGCGAGTTTCCTCCAAGACTTTCCATACTGAACCAGGGAGAAGGTGTTGGCTCTAGTACACCAGTATCCATCTCGAATACCCTACAACGGATGTTGAAATAGGTCCGGAGAGTGCGACCATGTGAGACAACACCTACTTCCTTAGTAACATCAGCAGTGCCCTGTATACAGACAAGAAGAGGTGATCCATCGGAATAAGTTGCCAGGCGCCACTGAGTATATGGGTCTTGCTCGTCCTCATGCTCGTGATCATCAACATCTTCATCTCCCCCTTGGTTATTAAAATTTTCAAGTATAGGTGGTGGAATGTTCACAGGACCTTGGAAACACAAGAAGGTTAATTAGTAAAGGGAAACTAGCTAACCCGCGTGCATGTGGATGAAACAATTATAATTACGGTGGAAGACAAATGTACCGAAAGCATCAGGATTCCATGCAAAAATAGTGCCACGAGTGGTGGCAGCAAAGACAAGACCCTCGTACTGAATTGCATCACAGTACTCATCCGTGTACAGAAATTGATTTCTAAGCAATATCCATCGAGGCATGGAAGTAAGGACAACAACAAGCTTGTCAAAGATAGCAACAACTTCATAGTTCGTGTAATCCCAAGAGCAGTTGGGAACTCGACAAATTGCTATCTTCCATAGACGACAGTCACCATGACCGTATTTGAACTCACGTAGAATACCAGTGTACTCAACCTCTGGGCAGTCTGAGATTTTTGGAAGTGGAACCCGGTGACGAGTGTACACATTCACAAGTTCCCACTCACAATTGTACCCAATATAAACAACCCAATCTCCATTTGCGCCTGCCCAAGCCTTGCCCTCTAGCGATGGCATCTTAACATCATACATATCATTATCAAGTGGCATCAACTTGCACAAGGCGAGGCTTCCCTCATCCCCGCGCCAGTCAGCAGGGTCACGGCGAAGAAGATAGGGGAGATCAAACCGCTCATGGATCCTTGGGTTCCTTGTAATGATGTTATTAGTTGAGTCGATAATGGTCTTGAACGAACCTGCCATGCTAGCCGAGGTGATGATGTTGCACTGATCAATGAGTTCCTCCACCATGTCATCTTTCAGATCGGGGCAAGAACAACGGGGTCGTTTCCGGCCTGTTCCCTCCATGGAGAAGATGATCGAACAATGGCAGAAGGAAGGGTGAAGGCAAATGGAGGGAGGACGAGCATGCGACAGCAGTTCCAAATCGAGAGGGAAAGGCAAAGAGGTGGTGGACGGTTTCCACGGTATAAGAATAGGCTAGTGGGGAGCGAACGGTTGCCACAGAGGTCACACACACTAACGACAAGGCCGAGTGAACCGCATGCCGTATATCGCACACACCTTGATCTGGCTGACCGTTTCTTTTGTGTTGCCTAATCACAAACAGTTCGTCCGAGTGAACCATATGTTGTACATCGCACACACCTTCATTTGGCTGGCCGTTTCTTTTGTGTTGCATAATCATGATCAGTTCATCTGAGTGAACCATATGTTGTACATTGCACATGCCTTCATCTGGGTGCCCATTTCTTTTGTGTTGCCTAATCACAAACAGTTCATCCGAGTGTACCGTATGCTGTACATCGCACACACCTTCATCTGGTTGCCCGTTTCTTTTGTGTTGCCTAATCAAAAACAGTTCATCCGAGTGAACCGTATGCTGTGTATCGCACACACCTTCATCTGGCTGCCCGTTTCTTTTGTTCCTCCTCATCACGAACAATTAATTGAACTGAACCGTATGCCCTGCATCGCACACGCAACTAAAATCCAAACCGTGTTTGATGCATCCGTCATCGCAAATGTTTTGCACCTTTTTGACGGGTTTTTACACCACCGTTTGCGATTATTGCATCGCACACAGTTTCATCGAAGGGTCTCTGATCGTAGTGTCGCATTAGCAGCATCCCACAGTAGTGTAAATACTCCAGAAACGTCCTCCCGCAGCCACGGGTGAGAATAGAGCTGGCCGCAGGTGGTTTTTAGTCCCACCTCACCGCGGGGAGTTGGCCGCACACCGGCTTAAATTGCCGCACCGGCGGATGACAGCAAGCCTCTCTCTTGTTGCATATGATCAAATCTGGCTATGCGAGTGAGGCAGGTTGACACTTGATTGCATTTCATAAACCGATGATTGCTCATCGGGTGTCACCTTGCCTCGTTCATGTACATTGAATAATCCTGATACAATGAAAGAGAATTTTGAAATTAGGTGCGGTTGGAGATGCTGATAGATATAAGAATTATTAGAAGATCACAAAACACACGGTTTCTATGGCATACCCGTGTGCGTTTTTTGCGTTAATGATCCCGAAGTCAGTTACCTATGCGATGTTTCCTAATAAACTAAGCGTACCATTGACCAAAAAATCAACTGCACATGTACATTTTTTGGAGACGGGATCTGGCAATTTTCACTTTTCTTGCACACGAGTAGTTTACGCGCTCCGTCTGCGTTGTGTATTTTCCCCACCCAAGTTTCACGTTTCGCAGCGAAATTTTCAATAAGCACGCGGTTTTAGAATTTATTCCTCCCACCACATCCCCACCCATCAAATTTACTCAGTATCTCCCCCTCCCCCCTATCGGCAGCTCAAACCGCCACCGCTGCAACCACAGCTTTAACCACATATACATTCTGCCCGAGCATCATCGATCCAGTCAGGTAACCCACCAACCTCTATCACGGACCCGGCCTGATTTCTTAAATGGCGCCGGTGAAACATCTTGATGCCTCCAAATCCCCACCGCCCTACCTCTAGAGTATCGTCACACAAGTCCAACCACATATCACGTGGAGGTCGAGGAGCTGATGGTGGTCGATGGCGCGATGGCCGCTATGCGTGTTGACCTGCACACTACTAGAAAAAGGGCTATAGATGGAAATGACACTAATGGCGCACCAGACATGTGGTGCGCCATTACTATATACTAATGGCGCACCATCTGTTGGTGCGCCATTAGTGTGGAAGACACTAATGGCGCACTAGGCACACGGTGCGCCACTAGTAACAAAATGTTTTTTTTCATTTTTTCAAACATACTAATGGCGCATCCGGGCAGAGTGCGCCATTAGTAGTTAGAACTACTAATGGCGCACCAGCCACAGAGTGCGCCACTACTGTATTTATTTTTATTTTTTTGCAAAACTACTAATGGCGCACCGTTGCATAGTGCGCCATTACTAGTTTAAACTAGTAATGGCGCACTATGCCACGGTGCGCCATTAGTATAATTTTTTTTACTATTTTGCAAAACTACTAATGGCGCATGTCTGTGTGGTGCGCCATTAGTATGTTGGGTTACTAATGGCGCATGTCTCTGTGGTGCGCCATTAGTAACCTGGGACCAGCTAGATATTTTTGGACAGCCACACCTACGCACTCACTTTCCCCACTTCATTCCCCCCACCTCCTTCTCTAAGCTTGTCGGCTGCCTCCTCCTCCTCACCTCATTTGCACCATAGATTCATCAAAATTAAGTGTTGAAATTACCTTTTTTTTGATAGGTAAGTAAGGGGAAAGCTATCTTCATGTTGTAGATCTACTTTTTTCTCCCTAGCTCGCTCCAACAACGTGCACATGCACTTTGTGTGGCCTAGCTAGATCTATGTATGTTTGTGGTGTTGCATATATGTTTGTGTTTGCAGGTACCGGTATTTGAAATGCGATAGTTGCCAATATTTTGCCGGAATGTTGATTCATTTCCGTTTCGGCGAGAATTTTGGCACTATGCATTCTTTTTGGTCCTATTTTTAGGGAAAGTCATGCCAATTTTTTTCTTGGTTCTAAAATATCGTTTTGCTCTACCCCGCAGGCGACCATGGTCCGCACGATGACCGAAGGCATCGTGAATAGGTTTTTGAAATCTGCGAAGGCCAAGATGCTTCAAAAGAACAAGATGGAGATAAGATGTCTGTGTCGAAGATGCAAACTGAAGAGCCTTATTGCAGACCCGGATTCCGGGCAGGTGCGGGACCACCTGCTCTTGCGTGGTTTCATGGACGACTATCAGTGGCAAGGTGATGAAGATGACTATGAAGTCGTCCATGGGGGCCGGGCAAGAAATGAGGAAGGGCAGCAAGACAACCACCGCGGCTCGGGCGGGCGAGAAGACGAAGAATCTCCAGGACATGATCACGACGGTGATGCTGTACACAGTCATCATGTAGAAGATGCCAGACATGATGTTGAGGAAGATGCCGGAGCAGACGAAGGGCATGATCATGAAGATCTAGATGCCGGAGGAGCAGACGACGATGGACCATCGATGGGCTGGGTGCAGGACCCTCATATTCAAGAGCTGCTTCTCAAGCAGACGGATAACGCAAGAGCTGCCGCCCGAGAGAAAGCCAAGCTGGATCAACTGGAGATAGACGCGGTTACTCCATTGTATGAAGGATGCAGACCCGAGGATACCCGCCTGAAAGTAACGCTCATGGCTTTGGAGATGAAGGTAAAACACAAAATGACCGACGCATGCTTCGACGAGAACATGTCATTCTGACACGAACATCTTCCCAAGGGGAACAAGTGCCCGACCAGTTTCGAGGAGGCGAAGAAAGTCGTGTGTCCTCTGGATTTACCGCATGTGAAATACCATGTTTGCATGAACAATTGCATCATTTATCGGGTCGAGCACGTGGAGTCTACCATATGTCCGGTGTGCGGCGTCACTCGATACAAGAAGAGGAAGAAAGCTCCTCGAAAAGTGGTGTGGTACTTTTTGATCACTCCTCGTCTGCAGCGGTATTTCACGGACCCTAAGGTAGCAAAGCTCCTGCGTTGGCACGCGGATAGGGAGGAGAAGAAGCAAGAAGATGACGCAAATGATCCGAAGATAAATAAAAAAGACAAGATGCTGAGTCACCCTAAGGATGGGAGCCAGTGGCAAGCGTTGAACTTCGAACACCTAGAATTTGGGAAGGATCCAAGGAAAATCGTGCTGGGCACGAGCACCGATGGAGTCAATCCGTTTGGCAGCCAGAGAAGCACACATAGCACCTGGCCTGTGTTTGTGTGGATGTACAACCTTCCACCCTAGTTGTGCATGAAGAGGAAGTACATTCACATGAGTATGTAATTGAAGGGCCGAAACAACCAGGGAACGACATCAATCTGTATCTGGGGCTGCTGAAAGAGGAGCTAGACACGCTGTGGAAAACGCCAGCCAATACGTGGGAAGCCGCAGAGAAAGAATATTTCCCTATGAGAGCTGCACTGCTCACGACGGTGCACGACTATCTCGGTTACTGATATCTCGCGGGGCAGGTGGTCCACGGATTTTCTGGATGCGTCAGGTGCATGGATGACACAATGTATCGCCAGCTAGATAGAGATCCCGGGTCTTCGAAAACCGTGTTCATGGGACATCGAAGGTGGCTTCGCGACGATGACCCGTGGAGGAAATGCAAGGATCTGTTCGATGGTGAAACCGAACTCCGAAGACGCCCGCGTACAAGGAGCGGCGAGGAAATAGACGGGCTGTTGAAAAATTGGAAAGATTGCCCACTGCCGGGAAAGAAGCAAAACGCGCCAGAGTCGGGAAAGAAGCAAAAGGCGCCAAAGCCGCTGCTGAAGGTATGGAAAACGAGGTCTGTTTTCTGGGACTTGCCGTACTGGAAGATCCACCGTGTGCCTCACAGCCTTGATGCCATTCATATCACGAAGAAAGTGTGCGAGAGTCTGCTTGGTACCCGGCTCAACATGCCAGAGAGGACCAAAGATGGGCTGAAAGCAAGGGCAGACTTGAAATCAATGGGCATCAGGCAGGAGCTTCACGCTAATGATGATGATGATGATGATGATGATGATGATGAGGCAAAGCAGGACACAGAAAGTCGTCGCAAAGGCAAAAAAGCCAAGAAGACTAGAAATGACTACCCTCCCACGTGCTTCACTCTAAGTCAGGAGGAGATTGAGTAGTTTTTCACCTGCCTCGTAGGAGTAAAACTTCCTTACGATTACGCAGGGAAGATAAGCAGATAGCTAGACCCAGCGAAGCAGAAGTTCAGCGGGATGAAGTCTCACGACTGTCACGTGCTGATGACGCAGATACTTCTAGTTGCAATCCGTGGGATCATGGACGCGCACGTCCGTGAAACGCTATTCATCCTATGCAACTTTTTCGACGTCATCTTTCAGAAGTCGGTTGGCGTGAGGCAACTCAGAAGGCTACAGGAAGAGATCATGGTGATACTATGCGAGCTTGAGATGTACTTCCCGCCCGCATTCTTTGACGTTATGGTGCATCTGCTGGTCCATATCGTGGAGGATATCATCGAACTCGGGCCGACGTTCCTGCACAACATGATGCCGTTCGAAAGGATGAATGGTGTCATCAAAGGATACGTTCGCAACATGTCACGTCCAGAGGGAAGTATAGCCAGGGGCTTTCTGACCGAAGAGTGCATCTCCTACTGCACAAATTATCTAGGCATCGGGAACCCCGTTGGTCTGCCCGTCATCAGGCACCTCGGCAGGCTCGCTGGATGGGGTCACCGTGAGGGTCGCCGAGAAATGCATGTCGACTTCGAGGGTCGACTCGCCGACAAACCTAGTCGCGCTACAACACATAGACGTGGTCGATCCTTGGGTGGTAGAGCACAAAACCTTTATTGAGAAGACGTACAATGACCAAGGCCAACAGAGGACGGACGGAGATATAATCAAAGAGCACAACTCATGTTTCACGCGTTGGTTCAAGCAGAAGCTTCTGTCGAACCCTTTACATGAGGATTCTTCCGCGGAAGAACAACTCATATTCGCCTTGTCACAGGGAACCGAGCACAATCTGATCACCTATGAGGCGTACGATATCAACGGCTACACATTGTACACCGAGGGCAAGGACATGAAGAGCGATGGTTATCAGAACTCCGGGGTAACAATGGAATCTTACACCGGTAATGACAAGGACAGATACTACGAAAGGATCGAGGATATCTGGGAGCTGAGCTACGCTGGAGAGAAGGTCCCGATGTTCCGTGTCAGATGGGCCAAGAGCGTCCTAAAAGAAGACTGGTATTTCACCACCATGGTTATACCCGAAGCCAAATCCAAGACCGCGGGCGCAAACGTCACCGCAAAAAATGAGCCATGGGTACTGGCTTCCCAAGTGGACCAATGCTTCTTCATTACCGACCCGTCAAAGCCCAATCGTGTTGTCGTGAGGAGAGGCAAAAGGAAGATCATCGGAATGGATGGAGTAGCCAATGAGCAAGACTTCGACAAGTACGGCGACCCGAAGATCGAACATGACGACGACGATGAAGTAGCAGCATACACCACAAGAAGAAGCAGGACCACCCTACCTAAAGGACGTCCGTTCCACAGAAGAACTCCATTTGTGAAAAAGAAGGGCAAGAAGATTATGAACAGATAGCTAGCTAAGATCGACTGTATTTAAATCATAGTCTTCATTTCTCGGTTGTATTTCATGGGCACTTTTTGATATCATGAATATTTTTAAATTTCATGGGCACTTTATGAATTCATGAATATTTTTCAAATTTGATGATATTTTTTCATATTCAATATGATAAAATATTGAATATTCATGAGGACACTCGATCTTGATCCCCCTGCATCTCGATCTCGATTCCCCCTCCATCTCGATCTCTATCCCACCCGTGCCTCCTCTCCCCGGCCCTCTTCATTGTTTAAAAAATAATAATAAAAAAGTGTAGACTACAATTGTTGTTAAACAACAATTATTACTGTTTCTATAAAAAATATTACTGTTTCATATTCATATTCATTTTCTAAAAATTTATTACATGCAACAAAAAAATTACTTATGGCGCACCTCTGGCTGGTGCGCCATTGCTATATATAAAAAAAGATTACTAATGGCGCACCTCTGCCTGGTGCGCCATTGCTGTGTAAAAAAAGATTACTAATGGCGCACCTCTGCCTGGTGCGCCATTGCTATGTAAAAAAAGATTACTAATGGCGCACCGGCCGCAGGTGCGCCATTAGTAAGATTCCCTCCTAGCTAATTCCCTCCCTCTCGCCAGATCCCCTTCGTCCCTCTCCCTCGCCCCGCCCCTAGCTAATTCCGCCCCATTAGCACCGGCCGCAGGTGCGCCATTAGTAAGATTCCCCCCTAGCTAATTCCCCCCGCTGCCCCCGTCCCACGCCGCCGCCGCCCGCGCCTCCGTCTCCGTCGCCGCCCCCACGCCTCCATCTCCGTCGCCGCCCCCACGCCGCCGCCAGCCCCGCGCCCCCACGTCG
>NC_041382.1:360580912-360617811 GCF_002162155.2 Triticum dicoccoides | reverse complement strand
CCCCCACGTCGCCGCCCCCACGCCGCCGCCTCCCCCGCGCCCCCACGCCGCCGCCGCCCTCGCGCCTCCTCATCGTGGTCAGGTAACCCTCCTCCCTCTGCCTCTCTTCTCCTCTCTTCCTCCTCTCTTCTCCTCTCTTCCTCCTCTGCCTCTCTTCTCCTCTCTTCATCCTCTCCTCTCAGGTAACCCGAACTTAATTTTGTGATGGTGCATCAGGAGGATCAGGAGGCAAGTTGCAGTGCTGCAAGTGGCAAGAAGAAGAGCAGCAAGCATTAGATGCTTGCACTCCTGCTCTTATTTGCTTTTGAAGCAAAGTTTTTTTCCTAGCTGGAATAACACAGTAAAAAAGAAGTGTCTGAACAAGCTGTTGCTTTTTGCTGTTAATGTGCAGGTGTTCCTGGGCTGAGGGGGAGGATAGAGGCATGAGGAGGAGAAGAGCACCTGGACCAGAGGTGAGAATGAATGAGCCGGTGTTTAAACCATGGCTAACTTAATTTGTGTTTGGGGTTGGAACTAGGAAAGAGAGACAGAGGGGTAGGAGGGGGGAGGGGAAAGAGAAATGTTTATTTTAGGGTTTAATTAGACTCAAGATTCTGGTGATTAACCCTGTTGTGTTGCTTCTAGAAATAATATAAAAGCTGTGAAAAAGAAATCTGTGGAGTTGGCACTTTACATAAGGTTGTAGATCATTGTAGTGTCCTAATGTCTAAGACTGTTGCATTGGAGGTTCATCTTGCAAACATATCAGAACTTGCAAACATTTTATTACTTGTTGCATTGGAGGTCATCTTGTCTTGAGGCAAACAAATCAGCATTGCAGGCTCATCTTTGAGGCTCATCTTTATTACATATCAGAACTTGCAAACAAATCTGTGAAAGACTTGTAAAGTTGCTGGGTTTTGTCTCCGACCATTGTGTCGTGATGAATTTGCAGGTACCCCGAGAGGCCCTTGAGTTTGCCGGAATGTCGATTAACTTCCGTTCCGGCAAATTCGGGTACTCCATATGTCCTATTTTCAACAAATGTCATGCTGAAATTTTCCGTGAATTTTAGCACGACTTTGCTAAAAATAGGACATATGGGGTACTTGCGACTAATGCATGGGCCGGGGTATCTTAGTACTTAGTTAAGTAGGATCAACTGCTCCGCCATTCTTGCTGCATTAAACCATAGGTGGCAATAGAGCCAAGTGATTAGGCCCTAAACCCTAGATGATAAACCCAACATAGGTGGCAATAGAGCCAAGTGATTAGGCCCAACCTAGGGTGCCTCGGCATCGATAAACCCTAAATGATGAAAACTTAACTTGGCTTCTATAGGGTGCCTCGGTGTCGATGAGAACCTAAATGATGTACGCTTAGGCTTTTAGGGTGCCTCGGCATCGACAAAACCTAAATGATGAAAGCTTAGGCTTTTAGGGTACCTCGACGTCGATAAACCCTAAATGATAAAACCTTGGCTTTTAGGGTGCCTCGGTGTCAATAAGAACCTAAATGATGAAAGCTTAGGCTTTTAGGGTGCCTCAGCGTCGACAAACCCTAAATGATAAAAAGCTTAGCTTTTAGGTTGCCTTGGTGTCGACAAACCCTAAATGATGTAGTTTTGAATTATGAACGTAGGATATGTCGTCGTCATCATCAGACGACGAAAGGGATGACGAAAGTCTCCTGATGGAGTGCGACTGGTGCCACGACGATCGAGGTCTGTGCGACATGCCTCACCTGGACGATGATCGGTGCTTCAGCATTAAGCTCGAGGAGACCTTCGAAGTTGAAATGGTACACAATGACGACAAGTGTTATTTTCATAATTAAGCATGACTTCAACTATTTCAACATGTAATTTTCATCTTTTACAATTCGAGTATAGCTTATCCCATGCCATGCAAGATGCTATGTCTTGGAGAGGATGGATTTTGAAGACCATGAAATTTCTGAAACAAAGAAAATTCACCTAAGGACTCATCACGATGTGGACTTTGAAGTAAATCTATATAATTCTGAGAGCGTAACCCATTTTGGTTGCAAAAATTGGGAAGCATTTTGCAAGATGTATGGTTTTGATGAGGGTATGCTTATCACCATGGATCTTGGTAATCCTAACATCAACCAAGACAATATGGACATTTGGGTCCTTGTTGATACGCCTCTAGTTCTACCGCTATGTGAGTTTCTCAAACATAGTTATTAGCTAATTTATATTGTTTATTTCAAAATAGTTGACAGCTTATTTCCATTGACAACTTATTTTTATTGTTCAAAGAATGTGCGGGAGATGGTAGACAAAACCCACTACACCGATGGCTCCGAATTAACAACTTACAAGGAGAAAAATCATCTGGTCGGATTTTGTACTGACATTGAGAATTACATTATCCACAAACAAACTCCTCAACATTATGGTAAATACGTGCCACTAGTGCATGTGTTCAACTACGGTAACTACCATGGAGATACCCTGGTAAGATTTTTACTATTATGACATCCGTGCATCTTTTGCATACTTCTAAAACTAGTACATCATTGCTAACTATGAAGTTATTACTATGTTTTTCAACAAATAATCCCAGAGAATTGTGTGCCTCATATGATGTATCAGAAAGGTAGTGTTAATGTTTTAAACATACAGCCAGGTCATCCTACGAATATCAACTGTCCATACGAGATTTCTAAAAGAAGTGGAGACATGAAAATCAAAGGATGGAAAAAATGTATGGACAGTCGTAAGGAGCTTCTTGGAAGCAAAAGGAAGCGAAGCGCAAGAATTGGAGACAGGATGTTCTCCATTCTCCATAATGGAGAGTCAGGGTCTATATTGTTTTATGCTATTTTAGCTTAAATAGGGTATTTAGGTCCTGCCTAATACTGATGATCATGTGCTAAGAACAATTAAGTAGGGTTGGTTCGATGACTATCAAGATGATGATCCTATGACTTGTTATGAATAATGAGTAGAAGTTGTATGATGATGATTAGTAGGAATTGTTAGGATTAGTATTACTTCCGACAAACTCGATACTCGCGGTCTCGAGACTTGTAATGTTTTATCTTGGTTCGGTCTTTTGAATTCGAAGACTAATATGATGAATTGTATTCGGAGACTAATCTTCTATTGTATTCGATGAATCTGCTGTTGCTGTGTGCTACTGTCTATATTCTGTCAAATAATATATTTTGTAACCTGTGCAAAAATCAGAAAAGTAAAAAAAGCATAATATTCATACTAATGGCGCATCACTAAAGAGTGCGCCATTAGTATGCCAAGTATACTAATGGCGCATCCATCCGCAGTGCGCCATTAGTGTGCCAAATCACATGGTTAAATATGGCCCTGGGAGGCATACTAATGGCGCATGGTGTTATATACTAATGGCGCACTGGGTGGTGCGCCATTAGTATACCAGATACTAATGGCGCACCAGTGGTGCACCATTAGTAAAAAATACTAGTGGCGTGATACTAATGGCGCACCAGTGATGCGCCATTAGTAGGCAAAACTGGTGCACCATTAGTAGGCCTTTTCCTAGTAGTGGGAGGAACACCTCGCCTCCACCGCCGCCCGACATGGTGCTGGCTCTGGCCCAGATGAAGTGCCAGCGACTACTCCCCAGGACTTACCAGGTATGATCTGACCAGCTCAATCTTACCAGTACCGTTCCAATGGCTATGTTTTGTATGGTTGATGTATTAAGCATGTTCGTGCCTTGTTTATTTTAGTACTGCACACTGTGTGATGTTCAAGTATTAACTGTCCAGCTCAATTTCACCAATCCCAGCAACAAACTTATAATACATGACTCAGGATATCACTAGAGATGCTGCCCATTTGCTATTTTGGGTGGATGCTAACCCTATTGTACTTAACATGCCTGTCCATGTACTTACGCAAGGTATAATGGCCGATGCTGTTGTTTGCCGTCAAGGTTGGCTGCATCCCACATCTTATAGTATTTCACATCATTTGTGCAATTGCAGTTTAACTTCTAACATTTACTGGTTGCGTGTAGGTACACATGTCAGTGGCACTGATCCATGTTTCAACCCAGAGGAATAGCTCGCCTCCGCTGACTTTGGGCGGGCTCTGGCCAAGATGAAGTGCCCCAACAACTACCACTCAGGACTAACCAAGTATGAACTCACCAGTTCAATCTTACCAATACCAGTTGCAATTAATGGCTATGCTTTGTACGGTCGATGTATTAAGCATGTTGTAGTAAACATGCTTAGCACGTTTTAGCTATTTCCCTACCTTTTTATAGACAATTGGGCCATTCTCCGCTCTGGCGACACCTGCCTTGTGATGTTTAACTCTGCCAATTGCATTTTTATCAGTACCGGTTTCAATGGATATTAAGCCTATTGCAATTAACAGTTGTATCCAATTTTAAACAATTGTATTTCAATGGCTACAAACTTACAAAACATGACATAGGATGTTGTTAAGCCTGTTGCAATTAACAATTGTATCCATTTTTTAATTTGTCCCTTTGCGACTGTGCTACTCTCCGCAATGAAGATATACTACAGATGCTGCCCATCTGCTATTTTTGGTGGATGCTAACCCTGTTGTACTTAACATGCATGTCCATGTACTTATGCAGGGTCATAACGGCCAATGCTGCTGTTTGCCATCAAGGTTAGCTGCATCCCACGTCTTATAGTATTTCACATCATTTGTACAATTGCAGTTTAACTTCTAACATTTACTGGTTGCGTGTAGGTACACATGTCAGTGGCACCGATCCATGCTTCAACTCGGAGGAAGAGCTCACCTCCGCCATCGCTGACTTTGAGCGGGCTCTGGCCAAGATGATGTGCCCCAGCAACTACCTCTCAAGACTTACCAAGTATGAACTCACTAGTTCAATCTTACTAATACCAGTTGAAATTAATGGCTATGTTTTGTACGGTTGATATATTAAGCATGTTGTAGTAAACATGCTTTACACATTTTAGCTATTTTCCCTACCTTTTTATAGACAACTGGGCCATTCTTTGCTCTGGCAGCACCTGCCTTGTGATGTTTAACTCTGCCAATTGCATTTTTATCAGTACCGGTTTCAATGGCTATTAAGCCTGTTGCAATTAACAGTTGTATCCATTTTTAAACAATTGTATTTCAATGGCTACAAACTTACAAAACATGACTTACGATGCTGTTAAGCCTGTTGCAATTAACAGTTGTATCCATTTTTAATTTGTCCTTTTGCGACCATGCTACTCTCCGCAATGAAGATATGTTGGTGGAAACGACACCTATGGAATCACTGGGATCCCTTCTATGGTTGGCGGGCGCGGGGTTGTGCAAAGAGTGGGTCTAGTAGCCAGCGCAAAGATCGTTTACCCAGGTTCAAGCCGCAAGGATGCTTAATACCCTAGTACTACTCTGGTGTATATTTGAGTGTTCTTGAGCTTTCGAACTAGCTGCGGTGCGTGCGTAGTCCAAAAGATCCGAATTCTTCTCCAGTACGCCTCGGGCCTCCTTTTATAGTCAAAAGGGGTTGCCACTGTGGCACACAGGAGGTGGAAAGGTGATGTAGAGCATCCCAAGGTCATCCCCATGGACCCACCTACATCTCCTATGACACCACTTGGACCAATGACAATAGCCCGAGCGAAGGCTATCGTAGAAAGGTGAACTCACTCCTCTCCGAACTACCACTTTCCATGCATGAGAATTGGCTACTACCTCAAGTGGAAACCTTATGTGTGATCAGGTGCTTGGAGGAAGGCCACGAACCAACTACATTCATCGTACAAGACGGTGAGGACACCAAGTTCACGGGACAAGAAGAAGAACTACTCGAAGTCCCCAGGCTCTGGACGACCGACGAACCCTGGACGTCCGACGACCTCCAGGCTCTGGACGTCCGGCCCTCTCTGAACGACCGACACTTCCACACCCGAGCCAAAACTACGGACTTCCGAAGCGCTACGGACGACCTCCGACCTCCAGGCTTCGGACGGACGACCCCGACCGGACGTCCGATCGAAGCACATCCGAGCCGAATCTATGGATGTCCGACAGGCACCGGACGTCTGGACCCTCACGAGCCTCTAGAGGACCGGTGACTCCTGGACATCCGACGCCTGTGCGTTGCCAGGTGTTGGGCCACAGCTCATGTACCCCCACTTCACCCCCTTTTGCACTAAGACTATATATATATACCTCCTATTCCTAGTAGGTAGGGTTAGCACTGGTTTAGCTCATTTTAGATATAGAGCATTGCTCATACACATCGGATCTACTCCACGAGAGAGACCGCGGCCCCTCTTCGGAGAAGATCCCTTTGGATTCAAGACCTCCTCGCGGAGAAGAACATCCAGACCTCCTCACGGAGAAGACCAGCTACCTTTCTACCATCCTTAGTTGTCCGTGGATCGTGTGATCTCTTATGTACTCGAGGATCTAGCACATGAGTGACTATTTCGTGTTGGTTTAGTGACTTTCTCGTGTTTCCTCTTGTGTTTCCCCTTGTTTTCCCCTTTGTGTTTTCATCGCGGGATCCGCTCCTTTCGTGAAAGATCGGCCGATTAGGGTTCTACCATACATCTTCTTGGTATCAGAGCCACGTTGATCATGATTTCGGAGCCTCCCCGTTATGTTGCTAGCCTAGTTTTTGTTGATTTTATCCCTAATTCGAAAATTCCCCACAAAAATAGCCCCAATTTTTTTGTGAGTTGTTGGTGTGTTGAAATTTTGTTGGATTTTATCCGTGGATTTGCTTTGTTTTGAGTGGATCTAGCCTTTTCCCCCTTTCCCCACCCTTCCATCCACGAAATCGCCTGGATTTGACGAATTTCTCCCCATCCACCTCGTACACGTGCTATTCTTCCCGTGCCTGAAAATTGCCCAGGCACCGGACGTCCGACGACCGGACGAATGGCCCAGCCCGGACGTCCAACGATCACTGACAAAACTGAATTTTTTCCGTTTGGTCACCACCACCGCCCCACATTTCCACATACGCCCCCACCACCTATACACCATCACCACTTCCGCATACCACCACCATTGATTACCCGTTTCACACTCCGACACATTTTGTCATTTCGAGTTTTGAGAATTTGAGTTGCGGTTCTGTATCCTTTTGTGTTTCAGCTATCTAGGTACGGTTCGACATCAACATCATTGCCGCTCATTTTCGCCACGGATGCGTCATCAACAATGACCACCACGACTACATCTTGGTATTCGGGCCACCATTTTGACACCATACCGTAAGCATGAACGGTAACCTCGTCTTATTATTGGACATATCACTCTTGCCATTACATTGATTGCCATCATAGCCTTACTCCTTTGCGTCGCTTACACATCGAGACTAGCCTTTGAGTATTGCCGACAACGAGACTTGTGCACATTAGTGATCATACTTCCCATAGCATACATACATCATTGTTGCATATCTTGGTATCATCTCTTGTGTCACAAGGTTCTGATCGCATACATAATTGTTATCTTGGTTTGTGAAGCATTGCATGAGAAAAGAGCTCAAACAACAAAGAGCCAAACAAGCTTTTAAGCAAAAGGAAAAGATAAGCAAAGAGCTTTTAAGCAAGAACCATAGCATCATACAACATTAAGATTGTCATACTAAATCATCTTGGATCATAGCATCGAAACACCATACATAGAGCATACTTGGGATAGAAGTCGTCGCATTTTTGCTAAGTAGGTTGTGCACAAGTCTTTGTATCCGCCTATTGTGCAATCATGCTAGCGTCTCTCTAGTGTTGTGCAACAAGAGAATTTTTGTGGATTCCACATTTTGGCTCACCCTTGGTTGCACGACACCACTTATCTTTTTGCGTGTGTGTTTCCGTGTACCTTATATTGCTTGGTCTACTTGTTTCATTGCAATCTTGCGAATATTTTCCAACATTATTGAAGCTCACTTGCAATTGCATCAAATTTCGTGCCACCATCCTAACCAAGCACCACCATAACCTTTTACTTGTGTAGGTGTGAGAAAACGACAAGAATTGGTACCAATTGTGCTATTTCCTTGTCCACATTGGAGTGATCATTGATCCACTTTCAACTTTGGTCAGGGTACATTTGGTATTCGTTCTTCTCTTTCTACCACTCACATTTTTCTCTTGGAATGATGGATAGGCCAAGTAATTCTACCAACCCACTCTTCATTGAGCACGACGACGATATGAACTCCTACGTCACCAAGAGCCACCTCTTTGGTGCACAACGTGCTTTGCATCAAGAGCAACAAGTAATGAGCGAATGCATCTACAACCTCACCGCCGACTAGCGACTCTCCGAGCAACATACAAGGGACTACTTCGACCACAAGCTCGATGATCACAAGCAAGACAACGACGGAAGAATGGACTAGATTCATGCTTTGTTGCTCAACCGCTCTTCTTACACTTAGTCTTCATCAAGAAGGAGCCACGCAAGTCGACACTCTGACTTCACCCTCTCCGTCTCAAGTACACCAACATCAAACACTCTTCGAGGTGCCGCGCGCAACGATCGTCACACAAGCATCAATCCTCTACGCGACACCAACTATCAAGAGCACTGACAATGTCAAACCCAAGAGGCTTTTGCGCTAGCACGAGAACGGCAACGACAACGCCAACATGAAGAGGAAGAGCGCGCGCGTCTACACCAAGATGCACAAGATGCCGAGGCACAACACCAAGAACAACAACTCCGTGAAGCTCAAGCACTTGAGGCGCAACAAGCCCTTCAAGATGCAAGTAGCGCCACAGCCAACCAAGGCTGACAAGCTCATGAACATGAAGAAGCACTTCGCGAAGAAGCTCACGAATGAAGATTTCAAGCTCGCGTACATCGTCAAGTTCCTCAAGTTCCTCCTCGAGCTTGACAAGCCCCTCCAAAAGCTCCTCAAGGACACAAAGTTCACCAAGAGCATGAAGATAATGGGAATCGTCCACAACAAGACCAACATGAGGTCAACAACCCTCCTCGCCAAGAGCAACCCAAGTTGGACAATCATCAACAACATGGGCGTCATCATCCTCGACCAAAACACAATGAAGAGCAACGCTACGGCAAGCTAAAGTTCACCATGCCCAAGTTCAATGGAAGCAATGACCCCGAAGAGTACCTTTCATGGGCTTTGAAGGTCGACAAAATCTTCCATTTGCACAACTATGAAGAAGAGAAGATCACAATGGCATCCCTTGAGTTCCAAGACTATTTCCTCATTTGGTGGGAACAAGTTATCGAGCGCCGTGAGGCAAGAGGTGAACCACCCATCACTACTTGGGCGCAAATGAAGGATGTCATGAGAGCATGCTTTGTGCCTACCTACTACAACTGCGACCTCTTCAAGAAACTTCAACTACTCAAGCAAGGAACCAAGAGCGTTGAAGAGTACTACAAGGAGATGGAGATTGCCATGATAAGAGCCAATGTTATGGAAGATGATGAGCAAACAATGTCAAGTTTCTTGAATGGCCTCAACCATCCTATCAAGAAGATCACCGACTTCCAACCATACACGAATCTCATCGAGCTAGTGCATCAAGCTACCAAAGCGAAACGTCAAGTGCAAGACGATTACAAGTATGCCAAGTTCTCATCCAAGTCATACAGCTTCTCCAATACCCAAGCTTCAACTACTGCAACACCATCTCCCAAGCCTTCTACAAGAAACGTAGACAAGTTGAGTTCGAAGAAAGCTTCATCAACTCCAAGTCATCCTCCTACTACAAGCAAATTCAAGCCGAGAGCTTCATCATCATCAACCCCCACCGATGAGTCCGTCAAGACAAGTTCCTTCAAATGCTTCACATGTGGAGGCCGAGGCCACAAGTCCTATGAGTGCACCAACAAGCGGACCATGATCCTCAACGACGATAGCACTTACGACTCAATGAGTGAAGGAGAAATGGACGCCGTCGAGCAAGTCGCCATGCACCGGCAAGGAACGATGAAGAAGAACAAGTCTTTTGCGATGAAGATTCAAGTCCCTCCCTTGTTGTCTCCAAGGTCTTGACTCTCCAACATCACCAAGAAGAAGACCAAAGATGCCATATCTTTCATACCAAGGCCGGCATCAATGGACGATCCGTCATGGTCATCATCGATGGCGGGAGTTGTCATAACCTCGCAAGTGAAGAACTTTGCTCCAAGCTCCAATTACCCAAGACGAAGCACCCACATCCCTATAAAGTTCAATGGCTTAGCGACTCCGGCACTCTCCAAGTCGAGCATCGAGTACAAGTCTCCTTCAAAATTGGTGCCTATGAAGACACTTTGGAGTGCGACATCGTTCCAATGACCGTTTTCCACCTTCTCCTTGGACGCCCTGGGCAATTTGATAGAGGTGTCATCCCCAACGGCCGAACGAACCACTACATCTTCGAGATGAAAGGAAAGGAGTACGTACTTCGCCCCATGTCTCAAAGCCAAGTGATCGCCGACAAGCAAGCCACCCATCATGGAGGGAATAGTGAGAGAGCGAGCCACCAAAAGGAGGGTGAGCGCCACAAGACCAAATCGAGCGCCTCCAGGATGAGCAACAAGAAGAATTTAGTTCTATTTGCCACCAAAAGTGATATAAGAGGAGTGTGTGAGAACCCATCTAGTGTCCTACACTATGTCCTTTTGTGCAAGCACAATGAACCACAAGCTTACACCTCTCACACCCTTCCTCTAGTGTTGTCTTCTCTTTTGTAGGAATTTCACGATGTTTTGCCCGACGAGCTCCCTCTGGGACTACGTCCTCTATGAGGCATCGAGCACCGCATCGACCTCATCTCCGGAGCACCTCTTCCGAACAAAGCTCCCTACTGCGTCAACCCCGAAGAAACCAAAGAAATACAAAGGCAAGTAAAGCATCTCATAGACCATGGACATGTGCATGAAAGTTTGAGCCCTTGTGCCGTCCCGGTCATTCTTGTGCCAAAACGAGATGGTAGATTTCGCATGTGCTCGGATTGCAGACCTATCAATGCTATCACCATTCGTTATAGGTATCTCATTCCATGCCTTGATGATATGCTTGATGAACTTAGTGGTGCCACTATCTTTTCAAAAATTGATCTTAAGAGTGGTTACTATCAAATCCGCATACAAGAGGGTGATGAATGGAAAACCGCTTTCAAAACCAAGTTTGGCTTGTATGAGTGGTTAGACATGCCTATGGGTCTATCGGAAGCACCGGGCACTTTTATGCGTATTACGAATCATGTCTTTCGCCCTTACATTGGTGTGTTTGTTGTGGTCTACTTCGATGATATCCTTGTTGGTAGCAAGTCTCTCAAAGAGCATGTCACCCATGTCCGAACTGTTTTACAAACTCTTCGAAAAGAGCATCTCTATGCTAATATGGAGAAATGCATTTTTGGCATTGATAAGCTTGTTTTCTTGGGTTTTGTTGTATCTTCTAAGGGTGTTCATGTAGATGAGTCTGAGGGAGTCCTAGATTAGGGGGTCCTCGGACGGCTGGACTATATACCTTGGCCGGACTATTGGTCTATGAAGGTACAAGATTAAAGGCTTCGTCCCGTGTCCAGGTAGGACTCTCCTTTGCGTGGAAAGCAAGCTTGGCGATTCAGATATGTCGATCTCCTACTCTGTAACAGACTCTGTGTAACCCTAGCCCCGTCCAGTGTCAATATAAACCGGAGGATTTAGTCCGTAGGACAAGAACAATCAGAATCATAGGCTAGCTTCTAGGGTTAGGCCTCTACGATCTCGTGGTAGATCAACTCTTGTAATAATCATATCATCAAGATTAATCAAGCAGGAAGTAGGGTATTACCTCCATCGAGAGGGCCCGAACCTGGGTAAACATTGTGTCCCCCGCCTCCTGTTACCATCAGCCTTAGACGCACAGTTCGGGACCCCCTACCCGAGATCCGCCAGTTTTGACACCGACATTGGTGTCGTCATGATAAATGCTTGATGGCTCCTTCGATCATCGGCAACGACGCGATCCAGGGTGAGGTTTTTCTCCTCGGACAGATCTTCGTATTCGGTGGCTTTGTACTACGGGCCAACTCGCTTGGCCATCTGGAGCAGATCGGGAGCTACGCCCCTGGCCATCAGGTCAGGTTTGGAAGCTTGAACTATACTGCCGACATACGGAGAGACTTGATCTTCGATGGATTCGAGCCCATGTCAGGTGCGCCGCACAATCACGTTGAGCATGACTTAGCCCTGCCGTTAGACGGTGTTCGGGAGATCACACCTGCGACTACTCCGGCCCTCAATCCAGAGCAGATCGTGCCGTCTGAGGAAGGGTGGATGGAACCCGCCTCGGAGGCCGCACACTCAGCGGCGATAGAGCCGAATACTGACTTCACCTCCTATGAGACCTGTGTCATCGGACCCTTGGATTCATCCCCAGCCACAGGCTCCGAACCGCTTGCATCCGTGCATATCGAATCTGATTGGGCACCGATCATGGAGTTTACCTCCACGGATATCTTTCAGCACTCACCCTTGGGCGACGTGCTAAATTCATTGAGGTCTCTCTCCTTGTCAGGATACCCTTGGCCGAACTATGTCCGGCTTGAGTGGGAAGCGGACGACGAAATTCGTTCCCCACCCACCACCCACTTAATAGCCACTGTCGACGACTTAACCGACATGCTTGATTTCGGCTCCGAATACATCGACGGTATGGACGATGATGCAGGAGAAGAACGGAAACCACCGCCCACATGGCGCTGGACAGCCACCTCATCATATGATATATATATGCTGGACACCCAAAGAAAGCGGTGGCAATAAGGCAACGGAGGATAATCCCCTCTAGAAGCAATCTAATCACCGTCGTCATCGACGCCGCTCTAAGCCCCGCCATAGCAAAAGCAGCGATACCGGGACAAGAGACAATAACGCTGTGGATAGTGCCGAAGACGAAGACAATCCCCTCCAGCCAGGCTTCGAGCGGGAGGATGGGCAAGCTAGCCCTAAGGAAAAGGCGACAGACGGAGAATCAGAGGATGACAATTACATGCCCCTCTCCGAAGACCAGGTGAGCCTCAGCGACGAAGAATTCATCGTGCCTGAGGATCCCATTGAGCAGGAGTGCTTCAAGCGCCGACTTATAGCCACAGCAAAAAAGCCTGAAGAAAAAGCAGCAGCAGCTTCAAGCTAATCAAGATCTGCTAGCAGATAGATGGACCAAGGTCCTAGCAGCCGAGGAATACGAACTCGAGCACCCAACCAAAAGTTACCCAAAGCATAGGTTGCTACCCCAACTCGAGGAGGAAGCATTAAAGCCTACACTACCAGCGTATGATGCGGCTGACCGACCACCTCGTGGCCGAGACAAAGCGGCATATCAGCCTGAAGTCCAGCCGCACCCCGTAGCCAGTCAAACAAAAACACCAAGGCCCAGGGCTACACGCAGGACCTGCGAGACGTATTGGAAAACAAAGCAGGACATACAAGATCGATCTACGGATCACGGGGGCGCGCCCCAACGCGTGACGACGACTATCACACCGGATATACTAAAAGCAAATCGGGCTGGGCCGAATACAGCAGACAAGACTCATATGAACTGCGTCGTGATATAGCCCGGCACACAGGTGCCGCACACCCCCTATGCTTCACCGACAAAATAATGGATAACGAATTCCCGGAAGGGTTTAAACCCATGAACATTGAATCATATGATGGTACAACAGACCCCGCGGTATGGATTGAATATTTCCTCCTCCACATCCACATGGCCCGCGGTGACGTTCTACATGCCATCAAGTACCTCCCACTAAAATTCAAAGGGCTGGCTCGGCATTGGCTGAATAGCCTACCGGCAAACTCCATTGGAAGTTGGGAGAACTTGGAAGAAGCATTCCTTGACAACTTCCAGGGCACTTATGGGCGACCACCGGATGCTGATGACTTGAGTCACATAACCCAACAACCCGGGGAGTCAGCCAGGAAATTCTGGTCTCGGTTCCTAACTAAAAAGAACCAAATTGTCGACTGTCCGGATGCTGAGGCCTTAGCGGCATTTAAGCATAACATCCGCGACGAGTGGCCCGCCCGACACCTCGGCCAAGAGGGGCCGAAGTCCATGGCATCCCTCACGACACTCATGACCCGCTTTTGTGTGGGTGAGGACAGCTGGCTGGCTTGCATCAACAACACATCAAGAAATCCTGGCAATTCAGATGCCAGAGATAGCAACGGCAAGCCACGTCGCAACAGACACAAGCGCCGCAACAACGGCGACAACACCGAAGACACGACAGTCAATGCCAGATTCAGTGGCTCTAAATCCGGTCAGCGGAAAAAGCCTTTCAAAAGAAGCAATCCGGGCCCGTCCAGTTTGGACTGCATACTCGATCGCTCGTGTCAAATTCACGGCACCCCTGATAAACCAGCCAACCACACCAACAGAGAATGCTGGGTGTTCAAACAGGCCGGCAAGTTGAATGCCGAAAACAAGGAAAAGGGGCTGCATAGCGATGATGAGGAGGATCCCCGGCCACCGAACATAGGAGGACAGAAGAAATTTCCTCCCCATGTGAAAACAGTAAACATGATATACGCAACCCATATTCCCAAGCGGGAACGGAAGCATGCACTAAGGGACGTCTATGCGATGGAGCTAGTCGCCCTGAAGTTCAACTCATGGTCTTCTTGTCCGATCACTTTCGATCGCAGGGACCACCCTACCAGTATCCGTCATGGCGGTTCTACCGCATTGGTCCTTGACCACATCATTGACGGATTTCACCTCACTCGAGTTCTTATGGATGGTGGCAGCAACCTGAACCTGCTCTATCAGGATACAATGCACAAAATGGGTATCGACCCCTCGAGGATCAAACCCACAAAAACCTCCTTTAAAGGTGTCATACCAGGTGTAGAGGCCTATTGCATGGGCTCAATCACACTAGAAGTGGTCTTCGGATCTCCGGACAACTTTCGAAGCGAGGAGTTGATCTTTGATATCGTCCCCTTCCACAGTGGCTATCACGCACTTCTCGGACGAACCGCATTCGCCAGATTCAATGCGGTACCGCATTATGCATACCTCAAGATCAAAATTCCTGGACCTCGCGGGGTTATAACAGTTAATGGAGACACAGAACGCTCGCTCCGTACGGAGGAGCACACCGCGGCCCTCGCAGCAGAAGTACAAAGCAGCCTTCTGAGGCGAACCGCCAATTCGGTGATAAAGCCCCTGGACACCTTCAAGCGAGTCCGGAGTACCCTGCAACAAGATCGCCCAGCATGTTCAGAGCTCGCCTAGCAATTCGGCCTCCGTCCTAGTCCTAGTCAAGCGGCGAAATTTGTGCCGCGCGTACATAATTATGCACTTAAGATACCATGGGAATAGGCGGAGGCACGACTATGGCACGACCCACAATGCGGCTCAACCGCCTCAGGACCCGTATATCTTTACCATTTTCTTCCTTTCAGGACCCTATTCTCTGAAGGCCCTCTCCGATAGCCTGATCGTCAGACCCATCATGGGAAGGAAACACCAAGGAAGCAAGAAGCTATGACGTATAAAGGAATCCCCGGGTGGTCTCTGATAATGATCGCTATACCTGTTTACATACCCACACGCAGTTTGCCCTTGGATAGGATATGTCAAATAGTCCTATTTTTTCCTATTGCACTACTTGTATACATATGCTTTGACGTATCATTTAAATAACAATGTACAGTGTTAGCTTGTTATTGCATTTCTTCATCTTTTTCCCTGTCTGCTTATTTAGGACAAGTTGCACCCATACATTCTGGTACGTCCAGTGCGCCAGGGGCTTCATTGTACCCCATAACACGGCAATAAAAATCCGAACACTTTCGACAGTGCGGCACCCTGAACTTATAGCATTAGCATCAGCTCCGAATCATGTCTTGGGTCAATAGTTGGGTTTGCCCGGCTCCCATGTTTTGGTACCTTACGTTCCGCTATATCGTCTAAGGTAGCACTGGGAGAACTAATGTGATTGTGTCCTGGTTCTTCCGGATGAGCACCTCAGTAGAGAAAGCTGAAAACTGACTGTCATGATGCGGCGAGAGCTGGTCGTTGTTCGAGAGGTCTCAAATCCTTAAAGATTTTTTTCGCTTCAGGAGAGGAATCAGCCTTATCCGATTTAGGCGTATATAGCGCCCCAACTCCGGCCTTCCAAATACTAGGGGCTTCGCCAAAATTTAAAATTGTAGACTTCTATGGCTAAGTGAGAGTGATAAAGCTGTACAGTCTGATTGCCTTGTTCGCTGTGCTAAACACCTCCTTAAAGGAGCAATTTTTTTGGATAAAGAGTGTTTAAGATTTATCCCGAACACCTCAGTACTAGTTCCATGGGGGCAGAAGCCGACGACTGGCCAACTCTTAAATTTTATAAATGGTCGCGCATAAGGTAATATTTTAAATCGACAAGCGTTATATAGCGCACATGAACTCGTTTTCATATTACAGGATCACATGAGTACATTCATTCAAATATTACATCCTTAGCACATTCCTCCGCCAAGGCGGGCACCCTTCAGGACATTGTCATAATACTTTTCGGGGTGGTGATGCTCCTTGCCCTCTGGTGGCCCCTCCTTCACCAGCTTTGCGGCATCCATCTTCGCCCAGTGCACTTTCGCACGGGCAAAGGCCCTGTGTGGACCTTCAATGCAGATGGACCGCTTTATGACTTCAAACTGTGGGCAGGCATTCAGAAGCCGCTTTACCAGGCCGAAGTAGCTGTCAGGCAGGGGCTCGCCAGGCCACATCCGGACTATGAGACCCTTCATGGCCAGTTCGGCCGCCTTGTGAAGCTCGACCAGTTGCTTCAGCTGGTCCCTCAATGGCATCGGATGTTCGGTCCCAGTATATTGAGACCAGAACAACTTTTCCGTCGAGCTCCCTTCCTTGGCCCGGTAGAACTCCTCGGTATCCGATACGCTGCGCGGTAGATCTGCAAACGCTCCTGGAGAGCTCCGAATTTGGGTAAGTAAAAGGAAAGTCTCCTTCACATGCTTGCTTTGCATAATGATTGCCTTACCCGCCTGAATCTCCTGGAGGGCCTTTTGGGCTTCGGCCTTGGCATTTTGTGCATTCTCGAGGGCCTTCGAAAGCTCGGACCCCCGCGTTAGATTCACGCTCCAAGGACTCGTATTTCTTGACGAAATCCTGGAGCTCTTGCTGAACCTCGCCGACTTGGGCCTCTTTCTTCTCGCGCTCGATGCACTCCTTGGCCGCTCTGTCTTCAGCCTCGGACAGCGCCTTCTTCAGGGCCGCAACTTCGGTCGTGGCCCCTAGCAAACTTCATGATGATCCTATGATCTCATAACCACTTTTTTCTTTATCAATATACAGCAGGGTATCACTTACCTTTATTCTCTTCGAGCTGCCTCCTCGGACCGGTCAAGGTCCCGCTTCAGTCCGGAGACCTCCGCAGTACGAGCGATAACAGCCAGCAGCGAAGCCTAATTATTCACATAGACATATTCTGATTAACTCCTGTGATTATTATTTGATCATCTATTCGGCCTTTCTTTGCGAACACCAAACAGAGCATCATGGGCTATTGTCTATGTTGTGATATTTTCTCATAATTTGATTACTTACCTCAAAGCTTGTTAGGAGGCTGGCATAGGCTTCGGTCAATCCACTTTTGGCGGACCGAACCTTCTCGACCACCGCACTCATGATGGTGCGGTGCTCTTCGTCAATGGAAGCGCCGCGAAGTGCTTCCAGCAAGTTGTCTGATGCCTCTGGATGGAAAAAGGCCATCGGCACAGACGGTTGGCCCCCCTTAGTGAGGGGTCGCCCGACAGAATCCGGAACCACTGGAGGTTCCGGCACAATATCCGGCTGGGGGAAAACTTGCTGCGGCCCCTGTCATCAGAACCAATGGGAGTCTTACCCCCCATGTGCCCGACATCTGGGATGTCGGCTTGGGGCGCCTCCATAATTATCTCCCCTTGGTCCGGTGCCCTCTGAGACAACACCTCGATGTCGTCCGTGGGCCGGGAGCAGGTGGCTATCGAGAGTGAATCGCTGTTCATCGCCGACTGGCCCAAAGACCCATCCGAAGAGGATACGTCGATGTGGGCTTTTGATGGACTTCACGATCGTGTTTGACATGATAAGAAGCAATAAAACAAAACATACCAGAACTATTATAGTATCCGGATACTTACGACTTCGCCAGGGGCTTGTCCCTGGGCAACCACTCCTCGTCGATTAAGCGGCTTTTGTGGAGTGGTCCGAAAGGAGGGTCCTTCCCTTCTTGGACCCTTCGGCCTCCCCAGATGGGGCGGCCTTCGTTTTCTTGTCCCCCCGGTTGGGGGGAGAACTTTCCTCTTCCTCCTCCTCATTTTCGTGGGAGGAGTGCGCCTCGGTGTTTTCGAACGATGAGTCCGATACAACCTTGCACCGGAGACCTTTCTTGGTCCCCGTGACCTTCTTCTTGGCCTTCTTCTCCGGCGCCTCATAGGGCGCCAGAACCAGCATCTCCGTTAAGAGAGCCTTTGCTGGATCTTCGGGCAGTGGGGCTGGACAATCGATCTGCTCCGCTGTCACTACCTAGTCCTGTTAAAATGGCATGGAGGCTCAGATCCCTCACATGATTATACTGGAGAAAGGAACATCTTGTGAGATATAAAGAGCTTACTGGATTGGCAGGGCACTTTGCGCTGAGTCCGCGATCCTCAATAAGGGGAGGAGGTACCTCGGCGGCCTTGAACAGCACCTTCCAGACGTCTTTGTGCATTGTGTCGAAAAGCTCTCGCAGCGTCTGGTGCTTGGCCGGGTCGAACTCCCACATATTGAATGCCCGTCTTTGACACGGAAGAATCCGACAGAAGAGCATGACCTGGACCACGTTGACAAGCTCGATTTTCTTGCTTATCATATTTTTAACACAACTCTGGAGTCCGGTCAGCTCCATCGATGAACCCTAGGATAGGCCCTTCTCTTTCCAGGAGGTGAGCTGCATGGGGATGCCGGATCGAAATTCGAGGGCCGCCACCCAGTTGGTGTCGTGCGGCTTAGTGATGTAGAACCACCCCGATTGACACCCTTTCACGGTCTCCACATAGGAGCCTTCGAGCCAGGTGACGTTGGGCATTTTGACCACCATGGCGCCTCCACACGCCGCTTGCTGGCCAACCACCAACTTCGGTTTCACGTTGAAGGCCTCCAGCCACAGGCCAAAGTGGGGCTTGATGCGGAGGAAGGCCTCGCACACGACGATAAACGCCGAGATGTTGAGGATGAAATTGGGGGCCAGATCATGGAAGTCCAGCCCGTAGTAGAACATGAGCCCGCAGACAAATGGGTGGAGGGGAAATCCCAGTTCGCGGGCGAAGTGGGTGAGGAATACAACCCTCTCATGGGGCTCTGAAGTAGGGACGATCTACCCCACGTCTGGGAGCCGGTGTGCGTTGTCTGCGGCCAGGTATCCGGCTTCCCGGAGTTTGGTGATGTCCTCCTCCAGAACGGAGGAGCCCATCCACTTGCCTCCCGCTCCGGACAAGTTTGGAATGGTTTTGCGGAGAAGATGAGAACTTGGGCGCTGGAGCTCGAGTGCGCGAGAATGGATGGGCAGGGGAAGAAGAAGGCGTGGGTGACAAAGAGGAATCCTTGTCCCTTTATAAAGGCGGTAGAAACTATGCGCCTCCCCACTTGCCCCATAAAATCGCTTATTCCCCAAGCACCGCGATTGATGGCGCGGTTGGGTTACCCATACCTGTATTGATGATAATCCCGTGATAAGGGGACACGATCTCTGCTTTGACAAGACGTAACAAGGAAACCGCCTCGCAACATGTGCAACAACTAGTTGAGGAAAACGGTTTGAATAAAGACCAGGTCTTGGCGTGATGTCACATTATGAAAAGTTGTCAGCAGATTGGATTTGTGGAATATTGCACTCTCTATGGTGGTATGTGGAATTTGTTTCGCAGAGCCGGACACGATCCTTGGGTTCAAAATCTTCTATGGAGTATTCGGAGAAGGAACCCGCCTTGCAATGTCGAAGACAATCTGCGCGCTGGACTCATCGTCATTGAAGCCTGGTTCATGGGCTACTGAGGGAGTCCTGGATTAGGGGGTCCTCGGACAGCCGGACAATATACTTTGGCCGGAGTGTTGGTCTATGAAGGTACAAGATTGAAGGCTTCGTCCCGTGTCCGGGTGGGACTCTCCTTTGCTTGGATGGCAAGCTTGGCGATTCGGATATGTAGAACTCCTTCTCTGTAACCGACTGTGTGTAACCCTAGCCCCATCTAGTGTCTATATAAACCGGAGGGTTTAGTCTGTAGGACAAGAACAATCAGAATCATAGGATAGCTTCTAGGGTTAGGCCTCTACGATCTCGTGGTAGACCAACTATTGTAATACTCATATCATCAAGATCAATCAAGCAGGAAGTAGGGTATTACCTCCATCGAGAGGGCCCGAACCTGGGTAAACATTGTGTCCCCCGCCTCCTGTTACCATCATCCTTAGACGCATAGTTCGGGACCCCCTACCCGAGATCCGCCGGTTTTGACACCGACAGAGTCCAAGATTAATGCTATTAAGACTTGGCACAACCAACCAACTTGCAACAAGTGTGTAGCTTTCTTAGCCTTACGTGTTTATATCGTCGCTTTGTGAAAGATTTTAGCACCATTGCTAAGCCTTTGCATGCTTTGAGCAAGAAGAATGCGCCTTTTGTTTGGGGACCATCCCAAGATACCGCTTTCCATGAGCTTAAGAATTTGCTTACTCATGCTCCCGTGCTTGCATTACCCAACTTTGACAAACCCTTTGAGATTCATTGCGATGCTAGCAGTAATGGCATAGGAGGCGTGTTAACGCAAGAGAAGCGCCCCATAGCTTACTTTAGTGAGAAACTCTCCGGAGCGCAACTCAATTATCCCATCTATGACAAAGATCTATATGCTTTAGTTCGCGTTTTGCATGAATGGGAACACTATCTTCGCCCTCATGAATTCATCATTCATACCGATCATGAAACACTAAAATATCTTAAGGGCCGGACCAAGTTGAACAAGCGTCATGCTAAATGGGGTGAATTTATTGCGTCTTTTCCCTATGTCATCAAGTACATCAAAGGTTAGGAAAGTATTGTGGTGAACGCTCTTTCCCGCATATGCATGCTTGTTACTCAACTTGAATTGGATGTCATTGGCTTTGAGCATATAAAAGAATTGTATGAGCATCATCCTACTTTTGCTATTCCTTATGCCAAATGTTTGATGCACACATCTTGGGAACGCTATTACATCAAAGATGGATATCTTATGAGAGCTAACAAGCTTTGCATCCCCGAGTCTTCTCTTCGTTTGTTGCTTTTGCAGGAATCTGATGGAGGAGGCTTAATGGGACATTTTGGACGCGACAAGACTTTCGCCACGCTCTCCAAGAACTACTATTGGCCCAAGATGTTTTGCGATGTCAACCGCTTCACCAACCGATGCTCTCCATGTCGGAAAGATAAGTCTAAAGCTCAATCCCATGGCCTTTACATGCCCCTCCCAATTCCATATCAACTATGGGAAGACATTAGCACGAATTTTGTACTTGCATTGCCTAGGACTAGAAATGGAAAGGATTTGGTATTTGTCGTTGTGGACCGTTTCTCAAAGATGGCACATTTCATTCCTTGCAACAAGATAGACGATCCTTCACATGTTGCCAATCTCTTTTGTAGGGACATATTGTGTCTACATGGGTTTCCAAAGACGATCGTCTCGGACCGCGACGTCAAGTTCCTAAGCTACTTTTGGAAGACCCTATGCGCCAAGCTCGGAATCAAGCTACTCTTCTGCACGGCGTAACATCCACAAACCGACGGCCAAATGGAGGTGACCAACCGCACACTCTCCGCTCTACTTCATGTACTCATCAAGAAGAACATCAAGGAGTGGGAGGAGTGTCTACCTATCGCCGAGTTCGCTTACAACCGAGCAAAACACTCAACAACCGGCAAGTCCCCTTCGAGGTCGTCTATGGATTCAACCCATTGTCACCATTGGACATTCTTCCTCTACCACGCCAAGAGCGCATCAATTTGGACGCAAGTGCACGTGTGACTCATCTCAAGAAGGTGCATGAAGATACAAGACATACTATCGAGCGCCAAGTACAACGACCTGTCACCAAGCTCAACATCAACAAGCATCCCATGGTCTTCAACATTGGTGATCTTGTGTGGCTACACCTTCGCAATGATCGCTTCCCCAATGAACACAAGTCCAAGCTTCTACCACGAGGGGATGGACCCTTCAAGGTGCACGCACGCTACAACAACAACGTGAGCGACGTCTTCAATGTCAAAGACCTCTCGCCCTACCATGGTGATGAAGATTTTGATCCGAGGACGGATCTTCCCCAAGGGAGGGGAGATGATGTGGAGCATCCCAAGGCCATCCCCATGGACCCACCTACATCTCCTATGACACCACTTGGACCAATGACAAGAGCCCGAGCGAAGGCTATCATAGATAAGATGAACTCACTCCTCTTCGAACTACCACTTTCCATGCATGAGAATTGGCTACTACCTCAAGCGGAAACCTTATGTGTGATCAGGTGCTCGGAGGAACGCCACAGACCAACTACATTCATCGGATAACACGGTGAGGACGCCAAGTTCACGAGACAAGAAGAAGAACTACTTGAAGTCCCCAGGCTCCGGACGTCTGGCCCTCTCCGGATGGCCGACACTTCGACACCCGAGCCAAAACTACGGACTTCCGAAGCGCTACGGATGACCGACGACCTCCAGGCTCCGGATGATTGCCGGACGTTCGACTGAAGCACACCCGAGCCGAATCTATGGACGTCCGACAAGCACAGGACGTCCGGACCCTCGCGAGCCTCTGGACGACCGGTGACTCCCGGACGTCCGATGCATGTGCGCTTCCATGTGTTGGGCCGCAGCCCATGTACCCCCACTTCGCCCCCTTTTGCACTAAGACTATATATAGACCTCCTATTCCTCCTAGCTAGGGTTAGCATTGGTTTAGCTCATTTAGAGATAGAGCATTGCTTATCCACATCGGCTCTACTCGACGAGAGAGACCGCGGCCCCTCTTCGGAGAAGATCCCTTTGGATTCAAGACCTCCTCGTGGAGAAGAACATCAAGACCTCCTCACGGAGAAGACCGGCTACCTTTGTATCATCCTTAGTTGTCCGTGGATCGTGTGATCTCTTATGTACTCAAGGATCTAGCACATGAGTGACTATTTCGTGTTGGTTTAGTGATTTTCTCGTGTTTCCTCTCGTGTTTCCCCTCACTTTCCCTGTGCGTTCTTCGTGTTCATCGCGGCATCCGCTCCTTTCGTGAAAGATCGGCTGATTAGGGTTCTACCCTACATCAAAAGGTATACAGTGTGCAAGCTTATCGCCTGTCATTACGGGACAAGGTGCATTAAATGCGCTCCTTAGGTCTCCCGCTGCTTTATTGGGGATGGTAACGAGGCCCGTCCCGTCCATCGCTGTTCCACCTTGCTCCGACACGCGTCCAGGCCAACCAGGCATGCAACGCCACGTGAGCTGGCAGGCTACTGAGATGACATGGTGGTAGGGTCTTCACGAAGATCTGCATGCCACCACGCAGGTGCTTGACTAGCTGGATTAGCATCCACGTACTGCCACGTGGGTACTAGCCTTAGTTGGTGGGTCGGTCACTGAGCTGGGGCGGTGACGGGGCGGCAAGGTCTTGTCGCAGTCCCGCGTATATTCCCAGCAATGGTCTTGCCGGGGTCTTGTGATCGCCCTCGGCAAGAGTCTTGCCTGGGCCATGTGAGTGTTTTTGGCAAGGAGCCTTGTCGGGGCCTCGGGGGCATCCTCGGCAAGGGGGCTTGCGATTGTCTTGTCTTCTGGTCATCGTCTAGTCTTGTGGGCTCTTTGTCTTCACAAAGATTTGCATGTCACCATGGAGGTGCCTCCCAAGCCTTGGTTCCAATGTGGTTGATGGTGTTGGAACCCTTGGGCTCAAGGGTGGCGCGCTCTGCTGGCGTTGGGCAAGTTGCCCCGGCAAGGCTCTTGCCGGGGCTGCAGAGGCCGCCCCAGCAAGGGTCTTGTCGGGGGAGTCCACCTCGCCCTCTTGCTCTTTGTGTCTCTGGTATTGGCGTTGTTCTGGTTGTCTTGTGCTTCTGCTTCCTCTGCCCCGCTAGGTATGGCCACAGGCGCGGCTCTACCCTTGCCGGGGGAGTCCACCTTGACCTCTTGCTCTATGTGTCTCTGGTCTTGGTGTTGTTCTGGTTGTCTTGTGCTTCTGCTTCCTCTGCCCCGCTAGGTATGGCCGCAGGTGCGGCTCTAACTGTCTGCACACAAGTAAAGGGATACAAAAGAGAGCCCCTACTTTTGTGCACCGACAGGAGCCCCCGGGCTTGGGACATACATAAGCGCGATGCGTTGTTGGGCTAGGCCCAAAACGGTACACGGACATGCGGGGTCGAGTTTTACTGCTGTAACTTCCTCGCCCGTCGCACTTCCCCATGACCCGCGTCGAACGCGCAACGCGGGGGTCGTGTGTGACGTGGGGGTCATGCGTGGGGCGGTTGCTTCCCTCACGCGTCACATGGTAGTGAATGGTAAAGAGGTGGCCCGCGCCTTCCCCATAAGAAAAAGGGGAAACTATGGGCGTGCTGCTCATTTACCCTCCGCGTCTCTCCAGTTTCGGAACCGCCGTCCCCCCTTCATCTTCCTCAAGTGAAAAAGCCGAAATCCCCGCCTCCATCCTCCGCCACCGCTCCCCCATTGCCCCCAATCTCCCACTTCTCCAGATTCTTCACCTCTTTCCCGGCCGCCATGACACCCAAAACTAGTAAGGGCAAGGGAGTAGCCAAGGACGCCGAGGAGAAGGAGATGCCGAAGAGCGAGTCGGCGGCACTGCGGATGCAGCTTGCCTTCTTCCCCTCTACAGTTGATGCGGTCCACCTCAGGGACTACTTCAAGCCTCTGTGGGGGGTGAAGACGACGGGGCATCCGGCTACGCATATCATCCCCACCGATATTGCCAAGGCCGGCCCGAATCGGTATCCCTTCTTCGTTGACTACTTCTCCTATGGGCTTTTCCCTCCTTTCTCCGAATTTTTCAATGATGTCATGCACACCTTAGGCTTCCATCTTCTTGATTTCACGCTGAATGCTGTGGCATGTATGGCCCTCTTCGCCCACCTCTACGAGGGCTTTGCCGGAATGCCTCCCAACACGGTGCTTTTCCGCTACTATTTCTTTCCCTGTATCCAGGCGGGGGGTGCCATCTCCGGCTGCATCACCTGGATCCCATGTACCCACGAGAAAGGCACGTATCTAGAGGGTGCCCAGAAGGAGAGGTGGGAGGAGTGGCGGGGCAGGTGGCTATGGATTGAGGAGGAGGATTCGCAGGAGTTCTGCCAAGTTCGTCAGAGCCCGCCTGAGGGAGTCCTGGATTAGGGGGTCCTCGGACAGCTGGACTATATACTTTGGCCGGACTGTTGGACTGTGAAGATACAAGATTGAAGACTTCGTCCCGTGTCCGGGTGGGACTCTCCTTTGCGTGGAAGGAAAGCTTGGCAATCCGGATATGTAGATCTCCTCCCTTCTAACCGACTCTGTGTAACCCTAGACCCCTCTGGTGTCTATATAAACCGGAGGGTTTAGTCCGTAGGACAAGAACAATCATAATCATAGGCTAGCTTCTAGGGTTTAGCCTCTACGATCTCGTGGTAGATCAACTCTTGTAATACTCATATAATCAAGATCAATCAAGCAGGAAGTAGGGTATTACCTCCTTTGAGAGGGCCCGAACCTAGGTAAACATTGTGTCCCCCGCCTCCTGTTACCATCAGCCTTAGACGCACAGTTCGGGACCCCCTACCCGAGATCCGCCGGCTTTGACACTGACATTGGTGCTTTCATTGAGAGTTCCACTGTGCCATCACGTAAAGGCTCTGGCTCCTTCGATTATCAGCAACGATGCGATCCAGGGTGAAGTTTTTCTCCCCAGACAGATTTTCGTATTCAACGGCTTCGTACTGCGGGCCAACTCGCTTGGCCATCTAGAGCAGATCGAGAGCTACGCCCCTGGCCATCGGGTTAGGTTTGGAAACTTGAACTATACTGCCGACATCTGCAGAGACTTGATCTTCGATGGATTCGAGCGCATGTCAGGCGCGCCGCACAGTCACGACAAGCATGACTTAGCTCTGCCATCGGACGGTGTTCTGGAGATCGCACATGCGGTTACTCCAGCCCTCAATCCGGAGAAGATCATGCCATCCGAGGATGGGTGGATAGACCCCGCCACGGAGGCCGCACACTCAGCGGCGATAGAGCCGAATACTGACTTCACCTCCTATGAGACCTGTGTTACCGGACCCTTGGATTATTCCCCGGCCACAGCCTCCGAACGCCTGCGTCCGTGCCTATCCAATATGATTGGGCACCGATCATGGAGTTTACCTCCGCGGATATTTTTCAGCGCTCGCCCTTGGGCGATGTGCTAGATTCATTGAGGTTTCTCTCCTTGTCAGGAGGCCCTCAGTCGAACTATATCCGGCTCGAGTGGGAAGCGGACAACGAAGGAATTTGTTCCCCTCCCACCACACACTTAATAGCCACTGTCGAAGACTTAACCGACATGCTTGGTTTTGACTCTGAAGACATCAACGATATGGACGATGATGCAGGAGAGAAACAAGAACCACCGCCCTCAGGCCGCTGGATAGCCACTTCATCACACGGTATATACATGGTGGATACACCCAAAGAAAACAACAACGAGGAACGGGAGGATGCAGCGAAGGATAGTCCCCTCGAGAAGCAACCAAAGCGACGACGTTGGCGCCGCTCCAAATCCTGCCTCAGCAAAAACAGCGATAACAGTGCAAGAAAGAATAATACCCCGATCGACTCCAAAGGAAACGATGGTCACATGGACCCAGCGATGGAGCAGGATGAGCCAGCGGATGGCGAACATAGTACAGAGCCATTGTCCGATCACGGCGACACCGAGGGTAAAGCTCATCAACCTGTCTCCGGAGAGGAGAACAGTCCGGACAATGATGCACACATCATCCCGGAAAGGCACTTGGAACAAGAGAACCTCCATAGAAGGCTTATCGCCACCGCGAGGAGCCTGAAGAAGCAGAAGCAAAGGCTTAAGGCCATGCAGAATATGCTCAACAACAGATGGAACAAAGTGCTTGACACTGAAGAAAAGTACGGCGGCAGTCGCCACACAAAGAGCTATCCAAAGCGCAAGTTGCTGCATGAATTTGACGACGAGGCTTTAGAGCCCATTCAGCCGAAAAATAAAACGGCCGATCAGCCGGATCGACCACCCCGTGGCCGCGACAGGGCGGCTAACGACGTCGCACACAAGTCAACACGTGATTTACGTGAAGACCTACACAAAAAGCCGGTATGGCCAGGTCCATCTACGGATCTAGGAAGCGCGCTCCAGCACAGAATCATGGCCGCCCAAACGACTACACTACTAGGGAAAAGCCTATACACAGAATCTTATCAGCAGCGTGCTTTAAAATAAGGCGCTGCTGCTAATTAGCAGTAGTGAGCTCAAGAATAACTCGCTGCTGAAATAAATATAGCAGTAGCGCGCCTGCTCAAAGACGCGCTACTGCTATAATTCCCATGAGGCCGCCGCGAGGCTAGTTATAGCAGCAACGCGTTATAACGACGGGCGCTACTGCTATGTAGCATAGTAGCAGCGCATTTCGCCAATAAGCGCTACTGCTAAGTTTACTACAAAAATTTAGTCCCACCTCGCTCCGTGAAGAGAGTTTCTACCACATTAAATATGTTACTTCTCCAACTTTGACAAGCATTTGGTCTTCATTGAACTCTATGTGTAGAATTTGTGGCTGCAATATGAGTCTTCACCTATTCCTAAACCGGTGAGGACTCATATTGACAAATCAGATTGTACACAAAAAGATCGTTGATGGTCAATGTATTTTTGATACATTGAACTAAGTCTATTTTTACATGCTGACACATAGCAGTAGCGCTTCTTTGTGAAAGGCGCTGCTGCTAGGTAGTTTAGCAGTAGCGTCTTTCTCGATAGCGCTACTGCTAAGCCATTCCATCTGCCACCCCCCGTCTCCTCTATCCGATCCACTCACAGTCACACACTCACTGGATCCCCTCTCAATCCCCTGCGCCGATCCTCCCCCGTCGCCCCTCCTCCCTCTGCGCCGCCGTCACCTCCTCCTCCTTGCTAGAATCGGTACCGGCCTCCTCCCCCATCCTCCCTCCACTCGCTGCTGGCCGGCCCCTCCTCGCTCCGCCTTCCTCCTCCGTCCTCCCTCCACTGGCCTTCGGTCGGTCCCTCCTCGCTCCGCCTTCCTCCTCCGTCCTACTCTCTTCTCCATCCTCGAGTCGCCCCTCCTTCTCCCTCCTGCCTGCTACATTTTTATTTTGTAGGCTAGTTCATATGCAACATTTTGATTTAGTTGATATGATTTAGTTGATTTAGTAGGCTAGTTGATTTAGAACATTTTGATTTAGTTGATTTCGTAGGCTAGTTGATTTAGTTGATTTAGAACATTTTGATTTAGTTGATTTAGAACATTTTGATTTAGTAGGCTGGTTGATTTAGTTGATTTAGAACATTTTGATTTAGTTGATTTAGTAGGCTAGTTCATTTAGTTGATTTAAAACATTTTGATTTAGTTGATTTAGTAGGCTAGTTCATTTAGTTGATTTAGTATGCACCATTTTATTGTTATTTTTTCTGTACATGGATAGGTACATAGTTGCTTTTGTTTTTTTAATAAGTTACTTTTTGGCAAAATGTAGGTGGTACCTTCTCATCTAATATGTTACTAGATCTTAGGATTATAATTGTCCATCAAATTGCTTCTCGCGGAAGAACCAAAAATGGCGCCACCACCACCACCACTATGTCGACTGTGCAAGTCAAGGTGCGCCAGCAGCCTTGCAACTGGCAAGCTATTCGGAATCTACTTCCATCCGAGTTTTCGTCATGCGGCGGTAAGAATTTAGATGAAATGTAATAACTATTTTATTTTTAATGTTGGCATTACTGCATTGTGTCATTTTCTTATTTTACACAGATCGTCCCATGCAATGTGAGGTTGAAATTCAACAAGCTGACAGGAGACACTGTGACATTTGAGGCTCCTGGGGGCGGTACACTATGGAGGTCGAGAAAGGACGCAATATGTCGCAGATTGGAGGAGATGGATGGGCCCGTTTCGTCGCTCGCATGCGTCTTACTGGTGCTGAGTTGATTAGCTTCTCCTTCAGAGCAGAAAGACCCAAGCTGGCTGTCATTTATCTCAACCTGGTGGAAGATGATGAAGATGACGAAGATGAGGAAGATAATGAGGACCCACTCGATGAAGATGATGAGGACCCACTTCATGAAGCCATCGTAGCTCAAAGAACAAGGCTGAGCGAGGAGGAGGTGTCCAACCTATGGGACATAATTCCGCCACGTGCTGACTTTGTCGGGGTGCCATTCGTGACCCGCCTGACAAATACCATGGTTGATCGACATGATATGGTATGTTATATTTACAAATGCAAATTATCCGATGAAATACTTAGTGTACAGTCCAATGATATGGTATGTTGTGTGGAATCTAGTCGATGATATGTTTTAGTGTAGAGTTCGATCACATGCTTATTAGTGTAGAATCTAAGGAAAGTATTAATAGTGTAGATAATCCATATGTACTTATTTGTGAGGCTATTTATTAATTGAAATGTTTTTCTTATTCAGAAATTGGCAAAGCGCATATCTGTGAGTTATGGAATCGAGCCTGATGAAGAAGGCTCAGCTGGACTACGCCTTACTGCAAGGGGCTCCGTCACAACCTGTACTTACCGCGTGGACACGAACGGTCGCACACACTTAAACTCGGTTGGGTGGAAGAAATTCCTTGATGGCAAGAATCTTCGTGTTGGACAGGCCATCCTAATTACTATTAGGAACACCAACCTCCCAGGCTTGAGGATGATGATTGTCTTCGATATCATCTAGAACTACATATGTGTGTGTGTGGCTATATCATCTAGAACTACATATGTGTGTGTGGCTATATCATCTAGAACTACATATGATGATCGTCGTCGATATCATCTAGAACTACATATGATGATTGCTGTTGATATGACCTTGTACTGCTTGAGGATGCATGTTGACTATGCATGAGATTGTTATCTAGTACTCCCTTCGTTCCAAATTACTCATCGTGCTTTGAACTAAAACCACGACCAGTAATTTGGAACGAAGGGAGTACTACCCAGTAATGGTTTATGAATTTGATATCTACTAGCAGTACCTAGTATCTAGTATCTGAAAGGGAAACTGAAAGGGAAAGGGGTACGGGGGGAAAATGATGAAAGATATAGCAGTAGCGAGGGACTGCGAAATCGCTACATCTAAGTAATAGTAGCGCGTTCATAAAAAGCGCTGCTGATATCGTCAACAGTAGTAGCGTGGGTACGGACCGCGCTACTACTATAATTTAGCTGTAGCGCCTTATTAGTAGCGCAGCCACCCACGCTGCTGCTGGCCTCAAAACCCGTGCTACTACTAGGGTTTTCCCTAGTAGTGCTATACTGACCGAATAACAACTCGGAATCAAAACCAAACACTACAACCGTCCAAAGAATGCCATGACACATCCAAATACAGGGGTGCCGGCGCACCCCCTATTCTTCACCGATGAGGTGTTGGACTATGAATTTCCAGAGGGATTCAAACCCATGAACATAGAGGCATACGACGGAACGACAGACCCTGGGGTCTAGATTGAGGACTTTATCCTTCACATCTACATGGCTCGCGGGGTGATCTCCACGCCAGCAAATACCTGCCCCTCAAGCTGAAAGGACCAGCTCGACACTGGCTGAAAAGCCCCCCCGAAAACTCAATTGGAAGCTGGGAAGAGCTTGAGGATGCTTTTAGGGCCAATTTTCAAGGGACCTATGTCCGACCTCCGGACGCAGACAATTTAAGTCACATAATTCAACAGCCTAGAGAGTCAGCCCGAAGGCTTTGGAACAGATTCCTCACGAAAAAGAATCAAATCGTCGACTGCCCGGATGCCGAAGCCTTAGCGGCTTTCAAGCACAATGTCCGGGACGAATGGCTCGCCAGATAGCTCGGCCAGGAAAAACCGAGGACAATGACAGCCCTAACAAGCCTTATGACCCGCTTTTGCGCGGGCGAAGACAGTTGGCTGGCCCGTAGTGGCACCAGCAACCCAGGCACATCCGAAGTCAGGGATGGCAACGGGAAACTACGACACAATAAAAGAAAGCGTCAAAACAACGAAGACAGCCCAGAAAACACGACGGTAAACGCTGGATTCAGGGGTCTCGACCCGGTCAACAGGAAAAGCCATTTAAAGGCAGCAGAGATGGACCGTCCAGCCTAAACAAGATTCTAGACAGATTATGTCAGATTCATGGCACCTCCAACAAACCTGCAAATCACACCAACAGAGAATGATGGGTCTTCAAGGAGGCTGGCAAGCTAAACGCCGAACACAAGGGGAGGGACACACCAAGCGAAGACGAGGGTGAGCCTCGCCAGCCGAACACTGGGGGACAGAAAAAATTCCCACCAGAGGTCAAAACAGCGAACATGATTTATGCAACTCACATACCGAAGAGGAGGCGCCAACGCGCACCCCGAGACATATATGCCATGGAGCCCGTCACCCCCAAGTTCAACCCTTGGTCGGCCTGCCCAATCACTTTTGATCGCAGGGATCACCCGACTAGTATCCGACACAGAGGATCGGCTGCCTTGGTGCTAGACCCAATAGTTGACGGATACCATCTCACCCAAGTCCTTATGGACAGTGGCAGTAGTCTTAATCTGATATATCAGGACACCATCCACAAAATGGGGATAGACCCGACAAGAATCAGCCAAAGCAATACTACCTTTAAAGGATTAATACCAGGCCCAGAGGTCCGCTACACGGGCTCTCTAGTACTAGAGGTTGTATTCGGTTCTCCCGACAACTTCCAAAGCGAAGAATTAACCTTCGACATCGCTCCATTCCGAAGGGACCATCACGCACTACTCGGAAGAACGGCCTTTGCTCGTTTTAATGCAGTACCGCATTACGCTTATCTTAAGCTTAAGATGCCCGACCCACGTGGCATCATCATAGTTAGCGGAAACACAGAGCGTTCCTCACGTAGGAATGAATATGTGGCGGCTCTAGCAGCCAATCCCTGAACGGCCTCCCCAACCAGAAGAAATGATCAGTCGTCAAGACCGCGGACACGGTTAGACGAGTCCGGCGCACCACTAGCTATAACAGCTCAGATAAACCTGAGATTGGGTCGATAGATATACCCCCATAGATGGTGCTAGGGGCTTCCCGCATGTAAAAAGGGCTACAGTTCAGCTCGACCATATTTAAAATTGCATTTTAATATTTCATTAAGAATAACCAATTTTTCGCACGAAGAATTTCACCTGGGTTTTTCTCTTTTAGAGATGATCATCGTGCTACACCCTTCCAGGATACGGCACAACAAAGACACAGGCGCAGACGTGCAGCAGGGCCCCGCTCAAAGGCTTCTTTTTAGATTAAGACCCTGTGTAAACCTTTTTTACTGTCTCTTGTTGCTTCACTCCCTCTGGATACTCAACACAACCGAAAGGGATGTTGACGTTATGGGCATTTCGTCACGTCAGACTAATGCCAGTACCTGGAAATTCAGGGCTCATTATCAAGGGCGTTACTCAGCCCAGTATATGTTGTAAAGTCTGAATACCTTAGGGAGTGTTCGGTGTCGCGAGTTTGGCCTTATATGCATCAACTCCGAATCATGTTTTTGGACAATAGTTGGGTTTGCCCGGCTCCCGTGTTTTCGTACCTTACGTTCCGCTCTATCGGCTGAGGTGGCACCGGGAGAACTACTATGATTGTGCCCTGGTTCATTTGGATGAGCACCTCAATAGAGAAGGCCGAAAACTTACTGTCATGATAAAGCGCGAGACTGCTCAACCACTCGATGACTCGGCGGAATCTTCATGATTCCTCCGTGTTTCCCGGTCATGTATGTACGCGCACCGTGTTCGGATGAGCGTAGAAGTACAAGGGGCTATATAGTAGCCCAACCGTCAAACTCCTATGGCTAAGTGAAAGTGTTAAAGGTATATAGTCTGATTGCCTTGTTCGCCATGCTGTCGCCTCCTTAATGGACCAAGACGTTGGGTCAAGTGTGATTACGCAATTTTCTGAACACCCCCGCATTATGTGCGTGGGGGCTGAAGCCGACGACTGCAAACTTTTAGGTTATATACATACATAAACGGCCGCACAGGAGGCATCATAATACTTTCAGGCAAAAGTATAAACACAACCTTTATAATCCAAATAGCATTGTTTTTACAATTAGGATACATGTCACTCCAACATGATACTCTTCGAGCACTGAGCCTCTATTAAATGAGCGGCTTCTAGGAGTTCTTCAAAATAGTGCTCAGCCGGGACCTGGTCTACGGCCGGATCCCGGGTTGCAATAGCAGTGGTCTCCATCTCTGCCTAGTATGTCTTAACACGGGCAAGGGCCATCCGCGCACCCTCTATGCACGCCGACCTCTTTACAGCGTCGATATGCAGCACATCACCAAGGAATCGTTACACTAAACCAAAATAACCATTCGGCCTTGGTCCCTTCGGCCAATGATGATCCACGACAGACCTCATGGCAAGTCCGGACAACCTATGGAGCTCGGCCCACTTGGCCATTTGTTCATTTAATAGCAGTGGACGCGTTGGAGCACTAAACTGCGACCAGAACAAAATTTCCACTTCATGATCTTTCTGATCTTTGAAAAACTCAGTCGCATCAGCAACACTCCTTGCCAAGTCCGAATACGCATCTGCAGCACTCCATAATTGATCCAGAGGGGCATACTTCGGATCTCTGAACTTCATCCGCAACAAAAAGGGCTTCCCAGCCGTGATATCTCTGGCTTGACGAAGCTCCTCCTTCGCCGTTCTGATTTCAGAGCGGGTTTCCTTGGCTGCTTCCATGGCTTCCTTCAAGTCAGTCGCTTTCTCTTGGCTTTCCTTTTCAAGAAGCTCATATCAGCCGGCGGCATCTTTCAGCTCAACAGCCATCTTGGCTATCTTATCTTCGCTCTGGCGATGAGCAGCCTGTTCGGCTCTTAAGTCTTTGAGGCGGCGCATCACTTCTCTTGGCTCGGGCAAGTTCCACCTGAAGCGTCTCCACGGCGGCAGCTCCATCTGCAGTCACAGCATATTATAGATACTAGCATCATGCTCCTCTTAATATTTGTTGACCACCCGAAAATATATACCATGTGCCTCGTCAAAGTGCTTGTTCACAAGCGCAATGTCAGCATCTTCCGCGTCAAGTTGCCGCCTCAATCCGGCAAACTCAGCAGTCCGGCCAGCCACCGGACCCTCAGCCGCCTGCACATGAAAGCAGCACGATCATTACCTGGGACTATGATCCTCTGTTTGCCGCCTCTGGACAGCAACCAGAGTCTCATGGGCTACTATCTGTATAGAGCATACCTAGCGTGTGTAGTGCCGTCCAAAAAATTTATATATTACTTTGCGTACCTCAAAACATCTTAGCAGGCTCGTAAAAGCCTCATGCAACCCACTTTTGGCGGATGAAATCCTCTCAACCACCATAACAATTAAAGTATGATGCGCCTCTGAGATAGCCGCTTGCTCCAAAAGACCCATCAGTGCATCCGGTTGTGCATCGGACAATCCGAGACTATTTCTGTTGCTCTCCTTAGGAGCCGAATACTCCGGACTTCGGGTGGCCGAAGGGTTACCTCCGTGATGACACCTCAGGGTCGTCCGCCCAGGAGGCGGGGAGATAGGGGGAGGCGTTTCTCTCTCCACCATCTCCGGAAGAAGATCCCCCGAAGACGAACTCAGTCAAGAAGGGCTACGAGCCAAACTGCAAGATATATGTCTCGGTTATTGTCCTCGGAGATAAACAAGATATATTTACCAAAGTACTCTTGTTCACTTACAGCTTGGTGGAGGGCTGGCCCCCTTGCGGGCACTGTACCGTAAGGACGCCCTCCAGGGCAGGGCCCCCTGGCGAAGGTTTCTTCCCTCGTTTGGAAACCTTCATTTCCTAGTCCTTAGAGGAGGTCCTTTTCCTTCCTTGGGGAGAGGGGATTCTAGATTCTTCTCCCTGATTATCGTCCTTCATGGAGACACTAATTCCCCCAGTTTGGATGAGTGATGCGTGAAGCCCGCTTTCGGCTTCCTTATTCCTCCCTTTATCTTCCCCTGACGGCACTTGATAAGGTGCGTGCTCAAGCATCATGGCTAGTACATGATCCGGTGAGCCTTCGGGAAGGGGGGCCGAACACATGATCATCTCCGCCTTTCTTATCCAGTCCTGGCCGAGAGCGATTTTTTCAGAATGATGTTGTGACAAATAAAAAGACTGCATGTTCGGCCGCAGAATTACTTATGTGGGTATCTAGACGGTTGCAGTTGAGACCCGCATCCTCGGTGGTGTCCGGACACTTTATTTGTGATCCGAAGAACAATCCATACATCTCTTTGAGCGTCACGCCGAAGAATTGCTGAATAGTTCGCAGTCCGTCCGGGTTGAACTCCCACATACAGAGAGTTCGACGTTGGCATGGCAGCACCCGACGAACTAGCATAACTTGCATTACCTTAACAAGACTGACATCCCTCTTGAGGAGATCTTGGATGTGACTTTGCAATGTCAGCACGTCAGTAACTGGTCCCCAGTCCAGCCCCTTGTTGACCCATGATGCCAGTTGCGGCGGGGGGGGGGGGGGCGAAAGGCGGGGGCAGCTGCCCACTTCATACTTCGGGGTGCTGTGATGTAAAACCACTCCCGCTGCCATAAGTTGGACACCTCCGGGAAGGAACCCTTTGGCCATAGAGCATTGGCACCTTTGCTTATTATGGCACCTCCGCATTCTGCATGTCGCCCATCGATCGTCTTCGGCTTCACATTGAAGGTCTTGAGCCATAAGACAAAGTGTGGGGTGATGCAGAGGAAGGCCTCACACACGACGATAAATGACGAGATGTGAAGGATGGAATCTGGAGCTAGATCGTGGAAATCGAGCCTGTAATAGAACATAAGCCCTCTTACAAAGGATCAAGACTAAAGCCTAGCCCTCGGAGGAAGTGGGAAACAAATACGACACTCTCATTGGGTTCAGGAGTGGGGATCACCTGCCTTGAGCAGGCAGCCTGTGCGAGATCTCGGTGGTCAGATACCTGGCTTCCCTTAGCTTCTTGATGTCCTCCTCTATGATAAAGGAGGCCATCCACCGACCCTGAAGGTTGGATCCGGACATAGTTGGAGGTCCGAAGCGTTTAGACTGAGCCTTGGGTGTTGGAACTCGAGGTGTGGGAGGGGAAGGATCGAGCGCGAGAAGAAAAGGACAGGCCTAGGCCCCTTTATAAAGAGGGTGACACTACAAAAAAAGACACATCCATGACATTTTGGGCCGAACGAAATTTTTTTCTGTCATACATATGACACTTCTATGACGATAATTGTGACAAAACCCGGTAACATCATAGATGTGGCGGGCTCCTACTTCTATGACAAAAAATCATGACAGAAAATGGGTTTTTCGTCCTGGGTGGGCCGGAGACGCAGCTGCATGACATTCTTTGGGCCGTCCATGACGGAAAAAACCGTGGTAGAAGCGAGGGCGAGGAAAATTTCGGGGAGTTCCCGGTTACTGTGGGAGGTCGGGTGCCGAGCGATGCGCGTTTCTCTCGTACACGTACGCGCGTGTGTGCGAGGCGTTGGCTCTAACTGAACCCGAGCAAGGCATTGGGCTCTAACTAAACCCGAGCGATTGCACTGCAGGCTACGCGTTACTGAACCCGAGCGATCGATCGATGGCTGTTAACTGAACCCAATCGAGCGATTCCTTCACTACTGCTGCTAACTGAAGCCGATCGATT
>NC_041382.1:360579780-360580783 GCF_002162155.2 Triticum dicoccoides | reverse complement strand
CAGTGAGCGGTGGCGTTGCCTCTGGATGAACAGGACCCCGTGGTGTGGATGGCTGGAGGAACAATAGACGGTGGAGGGGTCCCCGTGGAGGGGTGGTCGAACAGGACCCCATGGTGTGGAGGGCTGGATGAACAGTAGACGGTGGAGGGGTGGTTGAACAGTAGCTGGTGGAGTAGTGCGTGGTGGAGGCTGGATGAACAGGAGCACGTGGAGGCTGGAGGAGGTCGACGGTGGAGATGAACAGTATCCCGTGGAGTCTCGTTTTGCGGTACACAACACCCCTCCCGATGAACAGGACCCCCGTTTCGACCGTAGGAGGTCCGTTTCCTCCGTTCTGCGGTACGCTAGGCCTCGTTTTCATCGCCTGTTCTGTCCAAGCCCTCCCGATGAACACGACCACGCATTCCGTTCCGACCCAGCCGGTTGGCTCCCACGCGTTCCGTTGCCTCATGATGAACACGACGCATTCCGTTGCCTCCCGATGAACACGACGCATTCCGTTGCCTCCCGATGAACACGGCGCATTCTGTTGCCTCCCCATGAACACGACGCATTCCGTTGCCTCCCCATGAACACGACGACGACACTGTTTCTCCGTTCCGACCCAGCCATGTACACGAGCCCTGGCCGTACGTATGCGCGAGTAGACGTTCGAGACCCTACCCGTATGTACACATACGTGGCCGTATTTTCTTTCTTGCACCCTGGCCGTTGTACATACGTGTACATGCTACGTGTGCGCCTCTACTATGACACGTGCGCGCCTCTACTATGAGACGTGCACGCCTCTACATCGACCAGTATCTACGTACACGTTCGCGACCAGAATGACAACGCTATGTATGCTTCGACCAGGTGGGTCCCGATTGTCAGGCACTTCCTTGCCTATGAAGATGTAGCTGGTGGGTCCCAGCAGTCAGGGGGGCGAATCGTTTTGTTTTTTTATTTTGCCTGGACGCACTTCCTTGCGTGTGAAGGTGTAGCTGCTGGGTCCCAGCAGTCG
>NC_041382.1:360567039-360579332 GCF_002162155.2 Triticum dicoccoides | reverse complement strand
GGGGGGGGGGGCGAATCTATTTTTTTTGCCCAGATGCACTTCCTTGCGTGCAAAGGTGTAGCTGATGGGTCCCAACAGTGGGGGGCGAATCGTTTTTTTCCAGACGCACTTCCTTGTGTGCGAAGATGTAGCTGGTGGGTCCCAGCAGTTAGGAGGGTGAATCGTTTTTTCTCGGACACACTTCCTTGCGTGCGTAGATGTAGCTCGTGGGTCCCAGCAGTCAGGGGGCGAATCTTTTTTTCGTGAAATACGGTGGCCCATCCGGTGGGTCCCCGCTGTCAGGTGGAGGAATAATTATTTTGCGCGTAATAAGGAGGCACTTCCTTGTGGCTGCCGTGGACCCAGCTGTCAGCCTCTCCACATATAGTCCATGTCAGATGGAAGTTGTTCCTTGACCACGTTGACCACGCCGCGTTGAGAGCACCAGGGTGGTGGACGACAGCGAGGCCTAGGAAGGGGACGACGCGGAGCCGGGGAAGACGCGGCAGTGGATGCACACACGGAGAGGAGTACGAGGGTTCACTGGTTCGGCTGCGCTGCCGTCGCCGCAGAATAACAAGGGGTGTGGGTGAGTGGAGGGATGGCCTGGCCAGCGATGGGAGTAGTAGGGGGCGGTGAGGCCTCCGCGGCAGCATAGCCGGCCACGGGAGGCAGGAGCAGGTGGCACGACCGGCGCTGCTTTGGGCGGCTGGAGCAAGAAGACCATAGGTTGAAGAAGCACGACAGCCGTTGGATGGACATCGTACGGTCACTATAGCTAGAATCGTTTATATTGACTAAGTTGACAAAGCCCTTGATACGTCAACTTAGTAGGCCCATAGGTCAGCTTCCAAAACGGTGCGCCCCAGATGTCAGGGGGAGGAATCATTTTTTGGGCGGGTGAAGCTAGAATATCCGAGATTGAAGAAGAAGCACGACATCCATTGGTTGGACATCCAACGGCCACTGCTTCTAGAACTGTGTGTTGACTATAAGTTGACAAAGCCTTGCATACGTGTCAACTCTTTTTTTAGGGGACGCGTCAACTTAATAAGGCCAGAAGTGTGTGGCAGAGAACTTATAGCCCATTTTAGACTTGTAAGAATGTGTAGCCCATTTTTGAATTCTAATGGAATTTACTACAACCCATTTACAGTTTGTTAAAAGTACAGCCCATTTCAGCCAGCCGTTCAAAACAGAATACAATAAAATTTCCCACATTTTGATGGGATCCGAAATATTTTTATCCCGAAATTTCTAGTCAGATTAAATACAATTTCAATATAAATTTATATTACGTAAAAATCCAACGAAACATTGCGCTCGCAACAATTAATGAAATTAAAATTTTCAATATCCAAAAATAATAGTTTATAAAGTAATCACGTGTTTGGTGCATTTTTTATAGTTACTGCCCAGTTTTTATAATTACATCCCATTTATTATTTCTTAAAGCCCATTTTCTTGTTAAGCCTAATGCATCCCTCCTAGGAAAGATTTGCAGCCCAGCGGGGCGGAGATTAACAACTTGACCTTGCCTGGGTATTTCTAAAAAAAAGTATAGCTGGGCTAGCCATTTTCAGCTTGAAAAAATTAATATCTGGGCTGGATATCTGGCCTGGGCTAGACGGGCCACAGCCCGCCCAGTTAATACCTGCAATGATGTTTTCTTTGTTGTTTAGAGGAGAAACATTAGTATCTGGGCTAAACATCGAAAAACTCTGCAATGCTCACACCTCAAAAACGCAAATACTGCTCGAGCTGCTTGGTCCCAGCTGTCGGCCGCTTCTTGTGCAATTCTCTTGTTTATTGACTACTCCCTCCTTTCCAGATTATAAGGCTAAATTCAAAAATCTCACCAACCAAGGTAGATGATGAGTGGTGGAATATTTTTTGTAGTTTGCAAAAGCACGCAATTAATTCTCTTGTTTTCCACAAAAAATTATGTTTATGAATGCATTAATTGCAATGCATGCATGCATAAAGTGCATGCATTGGTCAGTTTTCTCTTAATACTTGCATGCAATGATTTAATGCACCTTGAAGTCTGAACATGTGATGGGGAACAACCAAATTGAGCCTTATAAAATGGAAAAACCAAAATTTTGAGATAAGCCCTATAAACCGGAAAGGAGGGAGTACTACATAGGTTGACAATGGTGTGGGACTGTGATGTCAGGAAACCAGGAGGAAGCAAAATAAATTATAGTTATATATATATATATATATATATATATATATATATATATATATATATATATATATAATAAGGAGGCACTTGCGTACGTGAGGCTATGGACCTGGTGGGTCCCCATTGTCATCCTCTCCATGTAAAGTCATCTGCTCGCCCGCGCGCGCTTTCCGCACGAAACAGTCAGCGCCGCCCTCCCCGCTTCCCGGTGCAGCTGATTGCTCCGCCTTCAAACGACACAAGTGTCGTCCGTCCATCCATCTGCCGCCCACATTAATGATACGCGGTTGCCGAGGCAGCTACTCCGGCGCCACACGTCCGTCCCTCCGCCCGCCCACCATTGCTATATAAACTGCTGCGCCGGCCATAGCCGCAGTCATCTGCATCCATTCCCTTTCTCCTGTCCACACCACTACTGCCCACCATGGCTTCCTCGCGCTCCAGCGCTCTTTGGGACGGGCAGACGACGGACCACAAGGAGATGGCAGCCATTGCTGCCGATCGGCTGGCCGGCAGGCAGCCAGAGGACGACGACGTCCCAATGGAGAACATGGTAGTCGACGATCCGGTGCCAAGCCCCTCCTCCGCGCCATCCTCGCCAGTGCATTGCACCATGACCATCAGCGAGGCCCGTGCCCAATATATGGACAGGGTGAGGCAGATGCGTGAGGAGCAGTTCTGGGAGGCACATGCCGACGCTGCCTACAACCACCATCTCCTCGAGGAGCACCTGCAGGCAGAGGAGCAGATCGCCGTAGAGCGGGCGGAGCAGGAGGCACTGCTCGACTCGTACCGCTCCGCCCGCAAGGGCCGCCTCGAGCGCTGGTGGTACCGCATGCAGGTGGCGGAGGCTGCGGCCGCCTACAAAGAGGCTAGCAAAGAGGGCGATGAAGCGGGCAGGCGCTGTTTGGCGAGACCGAGGACGAGGCAAAGGACAATGCCAGCTCCGGCGAGTCCGCGCTCTACTGGTGTCGATGAGGCCCTGCTCCGCCGAGGCCCCGCGGTGCCAACAATGAGGCAGAGGACACCGTCGGCTCCGCCAAGGCCCCGCCCCGCCAACAACGAGGCAGAGAACACTGCTGGCTCCGCCGAGGCCCCGCCCTGCCAACAACGAGGCAGAGGACATCACCAGCTCCGCCGAGGCCCCGCCTTGCTGCCAAGAAGGTCGCACCACACAGAAAACGAGGAAGAGTAGAACACGGTAGGTCGCCGCCGCTTGTGTCCAAGTAAGGCCACCGCTGCTACCCTCCGGTTGAAGCCAAGCTAGGTGGGTTGACCATTGACGACCGGTTAGCTTCTTCGCGGCGACGTGGAGTCGGAGAGCTGCGCTGGAGAAGAACGCTGCTTCTACTTAACTGCTGGTGCAGTTGGCTGACTGACTCGTGGTCCCAACAGGCCACATGTCAGTTACGCAACTGCACCTGTAGTTAAGTTACTGAAGCTTCTGTTCGGCTCAGCGGGAGACAGGTGGGTAGCTTCGGTTAATTAATTATACCTCCAGCGCACCCCTTTTCAGTTGAAGAATGTATGAAATGTAATGAAATCTGGCATGTTTATATGAAATCCGACCGTGTATGAATGATTTTATTTTGATTAGTTTGAATTCCTGTATCACTGGCATTGGATGAACATGCAAAACAATACGTACTAGCATTATTCCCAGGGTGATCACCTCGTTTGCAGCAGTTTCACATGTACTCCCTCCGGTCCTTTCTAGTCTGCATACAAGTTTTGTCTGCAGTCAAAGTATCTCTACATTGACCAATCTTATACAAAAAGTATGCACTTTCACAATGTGCGAAGTAAAAAGGAACAGAAGGAGTACAAAGAGTTTGAGCAGCTTTTTAGCGTTTTTGTACATTGCAATCAAACACACAGGCCTGGCAATTCATAGAGAACATTCAAAACAATAGATGATTATGCATCTCAGCGACTCACATGTCAGAGGCAATATTTACTTCACAACTAAAGAATAAACAAAAAAAATGATCGACGCTGTTGACAGCAAAGGGCGTCCCATTCGAAAATATCAAACACATGTCTTGCTAAAATCAATGAGAAAAATTTGACAAGGTTGTCCCATTCCAAAATATCAAATGCCTATGATTGTGGAATGGGCAGGGTTTGCCATCAGTTTGGACATTGACATGGCACCTCGTGCTAAATAAACCAGCTATTCTTTTTGTGCAGTTCCACCAAAATCAATCAAATTTGCGCGTAGCTTGTATGATTTCGCCCTTATATGTTGCAACGCCTTGAACTTATCGACACCTCCTTTCTTGTGGTGGAAATGAATGATTCGATGTATTCATGAACATTTTGTGCAGTTACCATTGAAATCAAGCTGAGCACCCCTGTTTGCACAAATACAAAAAAGTGATTGGTATAAAGCAAACTGTACTATGAATTGACTATTTCAAGAGGCACATACATGGTCCATGTAGAGCACACTTTTAGAAAAATGGAACTCACCAGAAAGAATCCTAGAACAACATTGTACTCGCGCATCACAGCAAAAAGATGGAGATTTGTTAGTCCTTCTGAGCTGAAGTTAGTTTGGTCTTGTGGGGAGTAATGTAACCATCCTTCAACTGCTCCTTCTGATGAGAAGATAACATGGCTTCTTCATCCTGGCATAATCAGAACTAGTCACTTCATGTACTCCATATTCTTCTTCAGAGGAAGATGATCCTGTTGTGCAAAGACAAGAGGACTACTAAATACTAGCATCCTTGTTTGCTCGAAAAAAGGAAAGGAAATATTTAAAACAACACAGATGAAGCACTTCTCAAGGACAATACCACTTCTTCATGACAGTATATAAATAGTAGCACAACACCAATAGAGATGACAACACTCAATCATATTGATGAAATCAGTGGGTGAGTACCAACCTTTGTCAGGAGGCTTATTGTGTAGAGCATACAGATGAAGCACTTCTCCAGAACCATCTGTTGCTATCTACGGTGGTGGCCATGCTTACTATATACTCGTCGATTAGTTTAATGTTTCCAACATCTTCTTGTGCAGTTCCACTAAAATATATGGTATCTTCAAAGAAGATACCTGTTTGCACAAGTTGAGATAATTACATATTACATTAAGAGTGGCATCAAATCAGTGGCAAAACAATTGCTCGTTCCAGCCATAGCAATGAATTAAGATGCAAAACTATATCATTACTTGTGTCATCACAGTTCCAGTGCTTCATTACAGCACCGGGAGTTGATTTTTGTTTCTCTTCCGCTTGTTCTTCCCCTTCATCACTTGGTTCAATAACAGACAAGCTTCGCCTTCAATGTAATATTTGGCATGTCAATTAGGGAGCACAAGTATAGTACTAAACTTAATTTTCTAATGAATGTGGCAAAATACAGGCCAACAGTTGTGAAATATCCTTATCTTACCTCAATGGGATATTATGGTGCACATACAGATTGGAAGTCTTGTCCCTATTTGTGCAGTTCACTAAAATCAAGCAATATTATCGTACAAGTAGCACAACATATGAAAGCACACTGCAGAATCTTGTGAAAGAAGGCTAGTACTGGCCTCTCATGATGCGGAATTCAAACAACTCACAAGAAGAAGATCTGACCAAATTCACCTTAACGGATAGGAAGTAAGATCCCCTCTTGTGCAGTTCCACTATGATCAAGCAATCAAGCAACATTGTCGGTGTGACATTTTGGTTGAACTGCACAAAACACTCTTAAAAACAAAAGTGTTATGTGCAGTGCAACAAAAGCTCACAATGGCAACAAGGTGAAGTAGATAACCCTGTTTACATAGAGGTGCAAAGGAAACAATTAGTGGTCAATAACGGTGGATGACACATAAGCCAACAAAAAGAATCATCTACCTTATCTAAATGGGAAAGAAAGCAAGACAGTAGCATTTCTCAAACGGTGGCATTGATTAATGTTAACATAGAGATTATATTAACAATAAAATTCATTAAACATGTAATTTGCTTTTAACTGTGGCATTGCATCAATTTTCCAGCGGCATTATTAGAGGGTGTTTGTTTACAGGGACATTTTGGTGTAGGGACTAAAAAAACTCAGTGTCAGTCCCATCTAAACCAAACAGGAGGGACTTTTAGGGACTAAAAGTGGGCATTTGGGACTAAAGAAAGAAGACCCCAAGGGAGTCTTTTTGGGACCTTTTCCAATAGTTTCCCCTGCCACCCATCGCACCTTGTCTCTATTAGTTCATTACTAGGGGTAACATGGTCTTTTAGCATGTCATTTAATAACCTCTAGTCCATGTTTAGTCCCTCGAACCAAGCAGGTAGGGACTAGGGAGTTTTTAACCAAACAGGGCCTTAGATTAACAACAGCTAATGAGTTGCACGGGACAGTGGATGCACCAGCACCATGTGCATCTACCAATGTACTATGGTCATGCACAGTCTGTTGCAACAAAGAACAAACAACCAAGGAGCATATTTGTGTTGGTCCCAGTTTTTTTATCTTTAGACACCTTTCCCTACGTGAGCGCAGCAAATCTAGTCCTGCTCAAACTCTACATCCTTGTCCCTTCCTTTCCTTTTTGAACTAGTACTTTCATCCCTTCCTTTCCTCTTTGAACCACGTCCTAGATTTATACGATACAACTTTCCCCCATTCCTTTCCTCTTTGGACCACGTCCTAGATTCATGTTGTACAACTTTCCCCCTTCATTTCCTCTTTGAACCATGTCCTAGATTCATGCTATATACAACTTTTCCCACTACTTTCCCCCACTCCTTTCCTCTTTGAACCACGTCCTAGATTCATGGTATACATGCAGCTAGAGCAATGCATGTGGAGTAAGTAAATTATACCTTAAGGTTCTTGGGGCGTGGTTCAGTGGGCGATGGGACGACGGTGAAGAAGAAGGGGTCGGAGGCCCTCCCGTGCCGACACTGGGTGGAAAGTGAACAGCTGTGCCGGTAGTCCCTCACCGACGACGACAACGTTAAGCCTCCTTCCCTTCCCGGTGGACGGATCCTGCCGGCTCTTTGAGCAGCAGTGAGGGGAGAGAGAGGCCAACGAAGTCTTGTTTAGATCTGGAGAGGGCGAGAGAGTGTGAAGAGAGCAACTACTTCATCGTCGTCGAAGAACAGCTGCGCCGGCTCCTCCCTCCGTTCCAAATTACTCGTCGAAGAAATGGATGTATCTAGAACTAAAATACATCTAGATACATCCATACCCGCGACAAGTAATTCGGAACAGAGGGAGAGGGCAAGAGAGTGTGAAGAGAGCAGCTACAAGCGCTGAGGCTCCAGCGTGTATATATATACTGGAGAGAGAGTGTGAAGCGTGCAAACCCTAGAAAACATTTTGACCAGTCAAAGAATCCTCCTGGCACAAATTATGCTCATGTGTAGTTATCGAACCAGAGACCTCAAGTTAGAAGGTGCAATGGGACCAAGATGCGTTCGTGTGTGTGTGTGTGTGTGTGTGTGTGTGTGTGTGTGTCTGTGTGTGTGTTTAACAGCATGTCTGTGTTAGAGAGAGCGACAGATCGACCTACTCCTATAGAGAGATGTTGTGTAGTGTATGATTTTAGCTGCGAGAGTCGGTGCATCCTCTCGTTTCGGGGCGTGTCCGGTAGGGACATGCGAATAGCTGCCACGCTCGCTCCTGACCAGCCTGGCCCACTCAAAGCCCCTCCATCGCCCGCGCGCGCTTCCCGCCCGAAACGGTCAGCGCCGCTCCAAAGAATCGGTGCCGTATTCATGCCCGGGCAGAGCGGACGCGACCTCTCACTGGATAAAGAGTGATGGTTACTCCTGGGTCTATGTGATTTGACGGCTCATTGGTCTTTATTACTAAGGTGGTAGGACTGCTGGATGTCCCACGCTTTCGGCGAAAGGAGGTACTACTACTAGATTACAATTTTCTCCATTTTTACAGCGGAGACATGCAAGAGCAGTGAAAACACGCAGGCTCAGTGATTACTTGGCCCACCTCACACTATCACCGTGCGACACCTATCTCTTTACATAGTACTCCCTCCGTTCCTAAATATTACTAGATGAGTTCCCGCGCGTTGCCGCGGAACAGTGGTATATCTCTCTGCGCAAAATTATCGATTTCGTAGAACTAAAAAAACTCTATAACCGCATGACAAATGTGGTAGCAAAACTAAATAAACTCCCATGATCATTTAGATCATCCCACGTAAGGAAAAAAGATCAGCCAACTCCTACTGCATAATGGGATTATATTTTTCTTTTTCACATGTTAATGGGACTTAAAAGCTCACTTACATGCATGCTACCGATGCATGCTTGCATGCAGACATGTTGATGTGATTTAAAACCCACTCACATGCATGTGCCACGGTATTTCTGCATGCTTGCATGTGGCTTAGTGCGGGGCCTCTCAGCGTCTAGATCATACGGCTATTATAGACTGATTTACTTCATCTAACGGCTACATCAATTTTGATGATGTGGCTCAAGGAGAGGATAGAGAATTCCTAGTAGTGGGGGCTAGCTATTAATAGTAGATACGTCTTTGTAGAGATTCCACTACATACGCAACAAAGTGAATGAATCTACACTTAAAATGCATCTATATACATCCGCATGTGGTTCATGGTGAAATCTCTACAAAGACTTATATTTAGGAACGGGGGAGACAGCGTACTAAGCAAGCTTAACCTTGTTCTGCGAGTTGATGGGACACATGAAAAGTACTCCAGCTTATAGAGCCATGCCTCTAAGTTAGGCCCCACATGGTTTGCCTCTTTTTTTAACATAACACGTCAAGTCGCAATTTGTTTGTTCACCCGTGGTAGACGATCCTCCCTCCACCAAGTGGACAACCAGTACACATGCCAAATTATCACGTGAGCTGCCTTTTTCGTATAGAAATGAGCTCCACAGTGTACCCGCGCGGGTGTGGTTGGGAAAGAGACGGGAGTACGTGCCCCGTGCATGCACCTCTTCTCTTCGTGCACGTCCCCCACCTATGTGGGTGTGTGTGACAGATACAAACTGTGTTCGTGAGTGTTTTTTGTTTTGTGGTGGGGGTGGGGTGGGGGTTGATTTCGTGAATTATTTGTGGGAATATGTGTCGATGACATCTCAAACAAAATTATGCATGCAATGTGTGTGAAATGGAGGCCTATCCATATCATACATAGAGGGTCGTGCAATCCACGAGAAGAGAGGGAGGGGTCATAGCTATTGATAGAGTCGAAGAGAGGATCAAGTGGGTGGGTGCGAGATCGATGAAGAGAGCCATCGAAATTGTGTGTGTGTGCAAGTCAAAGATATAGGGCGACTGGCCTACCGGAACGTTAGAGGGCACATGTCAAGTTTGTGTGTGGCAGGGAGACATGACTAGAGCGCTCGATGTATCAATGTGTGTGGGGGGCAGGGGGTGGGGGGAGGGGTAGGGAGAGGCCTAACTATAGAGGTAGAATGACTCGTATATGTGTTGAGAAGGAGAGACCCAGCTATGTCTTGAGGGAGATCGGTCGACATCCATACATAACTGAAGGACGGGAAATATGATGGGACAGAGAGAGAGAGGAGAGAGAGAGAGGGAGGAAGAGGGAGGGAGAGGGGTAGAGTGCTGGATGGGTGATGGAGTTGCTTCTCGAAGATGGTGGGAGAGGCCTACTAGAGAAACTGGGGGTGGAACCTCAATCTTATCAATAAGAGTGGGAATGTGTTTCTGTGTGTGCCTGTGCGTGATAGATCTGTGGGATGCATCCATGGATGATGAAGGGGAACCATGTGTTTGGTAACCAAACCCAACTAGATCGATAGATCAATTGTTGTTTGTCGGAGGAAGGGAGAGACAAACTAATGAGGTAGATTGATTGACGTGTGGGTAAAAACGAGTTATAAGGTCCTAGCTAGCTATATGTATAGCGAGAGATCGGTCGGTGTACATCCATTTGTTAGAGGCAAATAAGGCCCAGCGAGACGGATAGACGGAGAGAATGGAGCTAGGAGGTGGTGCGAGAGACCCAACTACTAGCTAGATACGGGGAGGAGTGTGCGGTTGTGAGATCGATGAAAAAAGGGGCGAGAGTTTACACGTGTGTCTGACCGTATGAGAAACACGAGGCAAGGACACATAAAGGAGGAGATTAAAGGTGTGTGTATGTTGTAGGCAGGCATCGCAGGAGAGGTTTATCGATCGATGTGTGTCGGAAAGGAGTTGTGGAGACTCTGGGAGAACGACCTACAGAAAAAAATGAATGTGCCCGGTGTATAGAATGCCGAGGGAGGGGCAGGGCGAGGAGGGCGTGTGCATGCACGAGAGAAAGTTAGTGGTAGCTACAAAGGTTAGAGGATTGTGTGGGTGTAAGAGACTAACAAAGATCATAATTTGATATGAAAGCGGATTCATATATTTGAATAGGACATCATAGTGTTTTAAACATTGCATGCATGAATATAGCGGTGATACACGTGCTGTGCACATGTTATACCATAATGTGATAATGCATGGCGTTTGCAACTCACAGCTAAATGCCGAACAATCTAAACCATACTATACATCAAACAATCTCACATTTTATTTGAATTTGTGATAATGTGTGGCGTTTGCAGCTTACAGCTAAATACCGAACAATCTAAACAATACTATATATCAAACATTCTCACATTTTATTTGAATTTGTGGTAATGTGTGGTTTTTGCAACTCACATCTAAATACTTGTAGGCGTAGGGGGCGGGGCACCATACATAATGTGATAAACACATTATACATATGAGACATGGTTTAGATTATGAAGATATAGCTAGAGCTAGAAATGTAATGTGACTTGAAATCAAAATAGAGTGGATTCAAAAAATCTAGTTTGAGTTCATATAGTACACATAGTTCATATGTAACTCGAGACTAATCATGTGGTGTGCTGTGAAGATAATACACAAACGATGGTTTAACTTGACAATAATGATCATTGTAGATCTTATTAAAACAGAGAAACAAATTCAAATGCTTTGACTTCACAACAATCATTACTGTAGATCTTATTCAAATAGAGAAACGAATTCAAATTTAGTTCATATTGAACCGGTAGTATATACGTTTGGAATGCATTAAAATGTTCATTTGAGTAGTAGGTTGCATGCATTATACATGTAGAGAAATATTTTAATTGAACATACCATGAATTCAAAGTTCTGAATGACATTTGTAGTGTGCATTGATTTGGTATAGTACATGTTAGGCTTGTCCGAAAATTTCAACCCACGCCTTGTTAGCCCTAAATATTTAAGATATATCTTTGTCTCGTTGTGCTCCGACAACTCCCTCCATCTCAACCCGCGCCTTGCTATTCGAAAATTACAACACGCGCGAAAACTCCCACCTCCTGTGAAATCCCGACACGCGAAATGCCCGTGGTACCCCTGAACCGAAAGAACCACCTCAAATCGGTGGGGGTACTTTCGTAACTTACCCCACATTTCGGACAAGCGCGTCTCTAAGCCATGGTTCCCCACTGCCATCCCATCCGCCCACCCATTCGTACACCGAGGCCGCGAAAACCCACGATGAAACCCCACACCCTGCTCCGTCCGCCACCCAGCCGGAGCCTCTTCCCAACGACATCGTCCATAGCAACACCTCGACGTCCCTCATCCACCGTACCGGATGAGGATCCGTCATCGATCTCATCATCCCGCCAGTTCAGCCACCCCGTCCTCCACCTCCAAGGAGCTACCCTGACGTTCCCCTCGTCTTTCGCGCCACCTCCATTCCCACACCGCCGTCTTCACCTGCACCACCGAAAGAGCATCATCATCACCGTTTCCTCGGATGAAGCTGCAGCCTAATCGGCGCCACCATAGAGGTTGTACACTGATCGCCGCATTTTCTTCTTGATTCGATCTCATGGTGCTGCCGACGCTCGGTCCCGAGCCGACACAGCACAGCTCCATCCACGGCGGCGTCGCCGGCCACTTCCTCCACCGCGTCGCTCCCTCGGCGGCGACATCCACATCAGTAGGAGCTGCTGCTGCTTTAGCTCTCGCTCGCGCTGCTACTCTGCTCTTTCTCCCGGTCCCCTGCCTGGTCTACTCTTGCTATTGCTCTTGCTCGCACTGCTGCTCTCGCTCTTGCTCTTTCTTGCGATGCTGCTCCGATTTAGCTACACTTAAGC
>NC_041382.1:360550028-360566596 GCF_002162155.2 Triticum dicoccoides | reverse complement strand
AGCGAGGAGGGGGGCTCAACGGAGAGGTACCCCACTATCTATCTTAGGGTTCAGGATGGGGGCGGTGGTCTACGATGGTGGCGGGGCGTTGGCGGGGCGGTGGCGTGGGGATCGCCGGAGAAAAAGCTCGGCACGGGGAGGCCTAGAGGGATGGCCGGGGTGGCGGTGGACCGACGATGGGGAGTGATTTCGGGGCGGGCGACGGAGGGCTGCTGTTTGGCCAGTGGTGACTGGCGGCTCAGGGGGGTGGAGGTTGAAGATGAACCGCATGCCCTTGATTTCGTATCCAACGGCTGCAAAATCGACTGACCAGAGATGAAAAAGTCAGTCGACCGACGTGTAGCCTCACCTTGCTAGTGCGTTCAGTTTCGACAACAAAATTCAGTTTCGACAGTTATGTTCAGTTTCGACAGTTAAGTTCAGTTTCGACAGTTAAGTTCAGAGATGAGCGGCTGATGTATTTTAATCTAGCACTTTGTGGTTTTGTATTTTATGTCATGTATTGGAGATGCTATTAGAATTCCACTTAGGTTAACGTTGTTCGTTGTCTCTCTTGTCCTGCTTCAGCCTCGGCGTCGTACAACTCACCGGAGTTGCTCCAACGACGAAACCCTCCATCACAGCGGAGCAGTACCTCGGGCTCCATCTCCAGACGCCTAAGATCTTCTTCCCCTCCTCCGATAGCAAAGTCAGCCGGAGCATCCTCACCGTCCAACCCAATCACGTTGAGATCGACATGGCTTCACCAAAGAGGTTGTACACTTGTTGCATCTCATTTTTACTCTACATGTTTTATATATTGTCCACTGAGCACACGGAATTGTTCCTTTAGTGTCTCCTTGAAAGAAAAAATGTAGGAATTTTAATTTTCACTTGTCCTCCTTTTCAAATTCCTATTCATGAAGCACAAGACTAAGAGATAGTAGCATAATAGCATTATAATCTACATTTTCTTGTGGTTTGACTTAATCTCACCATGCTTCTTTGCATCCTGTGATCTTCCAATTGTTGTGAATCAAACACCCAGATTGGCAAAAATCCTGTGTTTTCAAATTCTCTGTTTTGCACGTGCATTCCTATCATATTCCTGTCTATTTCCTATCCCTGCATTGTTGGAATCCTCCAATTCAAACGAGCCCTTACAGAATTACTTCTCTTACAGATAGTTGTCAAAGAAAACCTTGCGTGGTTTGTCCGCTCCTGCTGCACCGTCGTCCACCCCAGCTCAGCTGCTCCAATGATAGAAGGGTCTAGCACAGCAGGGATCCGGCCTCTAGACTGTCTTTCGCCACCTCAGATCTTCTTCCCCGCCGCTGGGAGCCATCAAAAATGCATTACCATCATCAACCGAGCGGATGACCTCTAGGACTACACGGGTCCGCAAGAGAGGTCACACTCTTTCGTGTCTGCTTACGTTATGCATCGCTTAATATTACATGCTACTTTATCGTCCTGTTCACCGATTAGACTTTGAGTCAGCTCCAAACTAATGGTCAAACTTGAGTTTTTAAATGGTTGTGGGGTACATATTGGGGCCGCTATCAATAGTATCTATCTACTATCTGGTTAATCTCCGGTGTCTACTATGAGTTTCATGTTGGGTGGGAAACAAACAGTAAAGAAGCCATTATCTGTATTTTTTAACTGAAGCCATTATCTGCCTGCTATTATTGGTTTTGGATCTATCCACAGGTTACTACCATCACTCTGGATTTCTGCATGCACTCCTTACATAATGTCACTATGTTTTATTCCTATGCATGACAGTTATTGTAAACAATGGAACTGAACATGTAGAGAAAAAGAGACGAGCCTTGCATGGTAATAAAATTTCATGCAGATGTCGCTCCATGGTAGGCGCAAAGGCAGCCCCCCTCGACGCATTTCGGATTGTAATCGAGAGGAAGATATCTGTTCTGAGGGGGATTCAGAAGGAGAAGACAACTCCTATTTACTGCCTGAGGTCTTTGCTCTAACTTGGCATGCTGATGTTGGTTATATCATGCATATGGTGTCTTGCATTACTTACTTTATACATCAAATATGTCATCTGCTTAGTTTAGACATCCTTTGTGCGAATGCCATCTGTTTAGTTTATTCATCGTTTATGTGAATTATGCAACGCCATCTTGTTTAGCCAGGCATCATATATGTGAATTTTGCAATGCCATCTTGCTTGGCCAGTCATCTTATATGTAAATTATATCAGGCCATCCTTTTTTTCGTTACATATTACATTTGTCAACAATGTTAGTACATTCAACTGCTCTTCATGTGCATCAGCCATTTGACACGGTGATGGCAAATTCTGGAGTGAAAACAAGGTTTTCGGAGCAGACTATGCTATCTGACGAAGCGCATATCTCGCTGGTTACAGATAGCTCCTCAGAGGAGGATTCAGAGACAGATGACCAGTCCTATTCCCCCCCCCCCCGAGGTGTATGCTCTAACTTGGCAGGGTTATGTTGCTCATATCGTGCGTATCGTGTCTCGCATTGCTATGTCATTTGATTAGTTTAGACATGCTTTGTGTGAATGCCACCTGTTCAGTGTCTAATTACCGTATATGTGAATTATGCATTGCCATCTTGTTGCAAGACATTATATCTGTGAAATATACAACGCTATCTTGCTGCAAAGGCATTATATATGTGAATTATGCAATGCCATGTTGTTTAGCCAATCATCATGTATTACGTGTTCCATTTGTCGACAACGTTTGTATATTCAACTACTCTTCCTGTGCATCAGCCATTTGAAGCGGTGATGGAAGTATCTGGAGTGAAAACAAGGTATTGAGAGCAGACAATGCTACCTGTTGAAGCAGACATCTTGCTGGTTATAGAGAGCTCCTCAGAGGAGGATTCAGAGACTGATGAGCAGTCCTATTTCCCCCCTGATGTCTATGTTCAAACTTGGCTGGGTTATATTACCCATGTCATGCATGTTGTCTTGCATTGTTTAATTTTTACTTCATATATGGATTGCCATCTGCTAACTTGCTTACTATATAAATCATATATTTGAATTATATCATGCCATCATGTTTACATAGTACATACACATCATATATATGAATTATGGTATGGCAACCCATTTAATAAAGACATCATATAGTTATATCATCTCATCATGTTTAGTGTTTACAATCATCATATTTTGAATTATGGCATTCTATCGGTGAACGTATGTGAATTATGGCATGCCAACCTATTTAATAAACACATTATATAGTTATGTCAGGTCATCCTATTTACATAGTCTCATATTTTGAACTATGTCTTTCCATCCTTTTTAGTTAGCCATCATAATGTGAAATTGTGTCATGCTATCCTGTTTAGTTAGCCATCATATATGTGAAATTGTTTCATGCTATCCTGTTTGGTTAGACAACATAAATATGAATTATTTCATGCCCTCTTTTATTCCCCACTATCCATTGCACCTGTCTATCATACAATGTCTATACTTTCAATTACTTTTCTTGTTTATCAGCCATTTGAATTGGAGAGCGTGATGGCAGTATCTAAGGGAGTAACAACACGGTATTTAGAAAAGATAGTGCTACCAGTTGATGCAGATAGAATGATGGTTGTACTTGGCCAAGGAGCAGATCCACCACACATAACCCAGACTCTTGCAGATTGTACCCCTACCCAGTTGGACAGAGAACCAGCTACACCCCTTCTAACCCCAACCCCGGCACATAGTAACCCATTTCCAGTTGACACAGCACTGTCTCCACCACAGAGCACCCAAACACAAGCAGTTAGTAAGGGAACTGCAGTGCCCAAAGCACGAGGACCACCACTCTGAATCCCAACTCAACGCTTAAAGGAGAAGAAGATTTGTTCTCAGGTCAGGTTCTGTAGCTATGGTTCATACTCCTTTGCTCTTGCATTACTGTATTTACTCATACCAACTATTTTCAAATTTGAAGGATGGAATTGAAACTCCAATGGCGCAACAGGTATGTTTTAAACATGTTTCTTTAACTGGTTTGCTGTTGTAACCTGCTCTATGTTGATTTCAGTTTCAATTGAATAAATAGTTATGTTCTCATGTCATGCACATTACAAGTGTTGTTATTGCTCTATAGTTACCCACACTTATATTCTGTCTATTCTGCTTTGCCATGAACAAATATTATTTGAACTGTGTCTCTATCTTGATTTGGCAACAAAAACTAGAATGATATAGACCATAAAGTGACCATGGTACATAGATATATGTTTGGTTCATGCTGTTATCCTGTCCACTTTACTACTGAACTCATTTACCAAAATGAGTTTCTTATACAACATGGTTAACATGTGATGTGTCTGCTTGTTTCTCTTTTAGAATGTGGACAAAATATTGGAGAACAGTACCGCGTTATCCAATGGTAAAGGAAGTAATGCAGATAAGGTTCAAGCTAGTGAGACATCCTTGTTGGTCTCCAAGAAAGCTGATAAAAACTATCTTGACGACAGTGAGGGAACCCAAAAGTCCTGTCTTGATGTAGTGTTTGAGTTACTGGCCACTACTACTGGCACAAGCTCTTCGAACTCGCTGCCTGAATCATTTCATCTTCTTGAGTCTCAACTTCAAGTTGAAAGACATCGATCAGATGTGCTGCGACAGGAAGCTGAAGCACTGAGGAAGTCCCTGCAGAATTCAGATGCATATTTTCTGGTGCAACAGCAAGCGCTGGCGGATTTAAGCGCCAAACAAGAGAAAGTTAATAAGCTTGCTAAGCATCTTGCCAGCATTATGGGTACCCAGGATATTGTTTCTTGAGATCTTCTAAAGTGCTTTCAGTTCTGGATTTGTTTTGCTGCGGCGTTTATTTGCGCTGGTCACCAACTTTGACAACCAGTGTATATGATATGCTGCTTTGTTCCCTATATTTGCACTAGTGGCGAACTTTGATGCCCAGTGGATGTAATATGTGTAATAGCCGTGATAGCCTAGCGTTAGTTGCATGCTTATTTATTTCCTTTTTGTCTTGTTTATTTGTTTGCTTGTAGTCATTGCAGTTCTTTTTCCGCGGTTAGCTAGTGGCTGCAATAACCTATTTTTTAAACTAGGCCACAATAACCATGGGCTAATATTTACTGTAGTGACACTGGGCCTCCTACTGGGCGTAGAAACAGTGGACCTTCTACGGGCCGTAGAAACAATGGGCCTTCTATGGGACGTAGAAACAATGGGCCTTCTGTGGGCCATATCATAAATGGGCCTTATACGGGCCGTATGATCGATTGGCCAAACATGGGCCAAACAGACCGCATTATGGTCGTAAACGGGCTAGAGTTGGAATCGTCTGTTCATGGGCCGACCATAATGGGCCATCGTTAATAGGCGGTACTTGATGACGCTATGAAAACGGGCCAACGTATTAACGGACCACAAACGGGCCGACTGTAACCACAGGCTAAATTTGGCCCACAAGCAGAAAATGACAGTAACGGGCCGTAAGTAAATGAATGCTGGAAATGGGCCCAAGAATAAATGGGCTCTGAGAAGGCCGAAAGATAACATGGGTTGGAAACGTCCCAACGGAATAACGGGTCGTTAATGGGTATAAAGTGATACACTGTTCATTACGGGCCAGTTTGACCATGGGCCGTTAATAGGCCAAGAGTTACATAGGGCCTCATATGGGCCAAAAACGTCATGAGCCATACATGGGCCAGAAGTGAAAACAGGCTGGAATCATATTGGGTGGCCCAGATGAACCTACTGGCCCAAATTCAGATAGGGCGTAACGGGCCTTGGTTTAGCGGGCTGTAAATGGGCTATATGCGAACAAGCCGTTAACAGGCTTTACATGGGCCGGCCCGCCACCTTTTGACCAAGTCAAACGGGCCGGCCTTTACACAGGAATGGGCCTCTGTTGGGCCATGCCACGTGTCAACGTATCATAGGCGCCTTCTGTCCAATGAGTGAATGACATTTGTCCCAATGATGATCTGACACGTGTTTCCTCCAGCCAATGATGAGTTTACACGTGGAAAATCCCCATTGGTCGGGGCTGTTAACGGGTTATCGGATCCAAAACCAAACCCGATAGCTTAACGGCGTTCCGTTATGGTGGGTGCCACGTGTCGGTCACCCTTGACGAAAGCACTTCTGTGACGCGCGATTTATCATCATGGAAGTGGACACTTCCGTGATGATAATTTTGGTAATGTCATGGAACACTTCTATGACAGCACATGTATGGCTATCTTGATTCTGTCATAAAATCGTCATGGATGTACATGCATGACAGAAAATGCGACCTACTGTGACAAACACGTATCACCATGGAAGTGTATTTTTTTTGTAGTGTGAATATCAAGCGTCCACCGCGTGGCCGTTTGGAACTTGCCTAAAATCGAGGAGTCATACTAACAAGCATGATTGGGTTACCCACACCCGTATTGACGAGAATTCCTATTCATGAAGCACAAGACTAAGAGATAGTAGCATAATAGCATTATAATCGTACATTTTCTTGCGGTTTGACTTAATCTCACCATGCTTCTTTGCATCCTGTGATCTTCCAATTGTTGTGAATCAAACACCCAGATTGGCAGAAATCCTGTGTTTTTAAATTCTCTGTTTTGCACATGCATTCCTATCCTATTCCTGTCTATTTCCTATCCCTGCATTGTTGGAATCCTCCAATTCAAACGAGCCCTTACAGAATTAGTTCTCTTACAGATAGTTGTCAAAGAAAACCTTGCGTGGTTTGTCCGCTCCGGCTGCACCGTCGTCCACCCCAGCTCAGCTGCTCCAATGACAGAAGGGTCCAGCACAGCAGGGATCAGGCCTCTAGACTGTCTTTCGCCGCCTCAGATCTTCTTCCCCACCGCAGGCAGCCATGAAAAATGCATTACCATTATCAACTGAGCAGATGACCTCAAGGACTACACGGGTCCGCAAGAGAGGTCGCACTCTTTCATGGCTGCTTACGTTATGCATCGCTTTATATTACATGCTACTTTATCGTCCTGTTCACCCATTAGACTCTGAGTCAGCTCCAAACTAATGGTCAAACTTGAGTTTTTAAATGGTTGTGGGGTACATATTGGGGCCGCTATCAATAGTATCTATCTACTATCTGGTTAATCTCCGGTGTCTACTATGAGTTTCATGTTGGGTGGGAAACAAACAGTAAAGAAGCCATTATCTGTATTTTTTAACTGAAGCCATTATCTGCCTGCTATTATTGGTTTTGGATCTATCCACAGGTTGCTACCATCACTCTGGATTTCTACATGCACTCCTTACATAATGTCACTATGTTTTATTCCTATGCATGACAGTTATTGTAAACAATGGAACTGAACATGTACAGCAAAAGAGACGAGCCTTGCGTGGTAATAAAATTTCATGCAGACGTCGCTCCATGGTAGGCGCAAAGGCAGCCCCCCTCGACGCATTTCAGATTGTAATCGAGAGGAAGATATCTGTTCTGAGGGGGATTCAGAAGGAGAAGACAACTCCTATTTACCCCCTGAGGTCTTTGCTCTAACTTGGCATGCTAATGTTGGTTATATCATGCATATGGTGTCTTGCATTGCTTACTTTATACATCAAATATGTCATCTGCTTATTTTAGACATCCTTTGTGCGAATGCCATCTGTTTAGTTTATTCATCGTTTATGTGAATTATGCAACGCCATCTTGTTTAGCCAGGCATCATATATGTGAATTTTGCAATGCCATCTTGCTTCGCCAGTCATCTTATATGTAAATTATATCAGGCCATCCTTTTTTTTCGTTACATATTACATTTGTCAACAATGTTAGTACATTCAAATGCTCTTCATGTGCATCAGCCATTTGACACGGTGATGGAAAATTCTGGAGTGAAAACAAGGTCTTCAGAGCAGACTATGCTATCTGACGAAGCGCGTATCTCGCTGGTTACAGATAGCTCCTCAGAGGAGGATTCAGAGACAGATGACCAGTCCTATTCCCACCCCGAGGTGTATGCTCTAACTTGGCCGGGTTATGTTGCTCATATCATGCGTATCGTGTCTCGCATTGCTATGTCATTTGATTAGTTTAGACATGCTTTGTGTGAATGCCACCTGTTGAGTGTCTAATTACCATATATGTGAATTATGCATTACCATCTTGTTGCAAGACATTATATATGTGAAATAGACAATGCTATCTTGTTGCAAAGGCATTATATATGTGAATTATGCAATGCCATGTTGTTTAGCCAATCATCATGTATTACGTGTTCCATTTGTCGACAACGTTTGTATATTCAACTACTCTTCCTATGCATCAGCCATTTGAAGCGGTGATGGAAGTATCTCGAGTGAAAACAAGGTATTCAGAGCAGACAATGCTACCTGTTGAAGGAGACATCTTGCTGATTATAGAGAGCTCCTCAGAGGAGGATTCAGAGACTGATGACGAGTCCTATTTCCCCCCTGATGTTTATGTTCAAACTTCGCAGGGTTATATTACCCATGTCATGCATGTTGTCTTGCATTGCTTAGTTTTTACTTCATATATGGATTGCCATATGCTTACTTGCTTACTATATAAATCATATATTTGAATTATATCATGCCATCATGTTTACATAGTACATACACATCATATATATGAATTATGGTATGGCAACCCATTTAATAAAGACATCATATAGTTATATCATCTCATCATGTTTAGTGTTTACAATCATCATATTTTGAATTATGGCATCCTATCCGTGAATGTATGTGAATTATGGCATCCCAACCTATTTAATAAACACATTATATAGTTATGTCATGTCATCCTATTTACATAGTCTCATATTTTGAACTATGTCTTTCCATCTTTTTTAGTTAGCCATCATAATGTGAAATTGTGTCATGCTATCCTGTTTAGTTAGCCATCATATATGTGAAATTGTGTCATGCTATCCTGTTTGGCTAGACAACATAAATATGAATTATTTCATGCCCTCTTTTATTCGCCACTATCCATTGCACCTGTCTATCATACAATGTCTATACTTTCAATTACTTTTCTTGTTTATCAGCCATTTGAATTGGAGAGCGTGATGGAAGTATCTAAGGGAGTAACAACACGGTCTTTAGAAAAGATAGTGCTACCAGTTGATGCAGATAGAACGACGGTTGTGCTTGCCCAAGGAGCAGATCCACCACACATAACCCAGACTCTTGCAGATTGTACCCCTACCCAGTTGGACAGAGAACCAGCTACACCCCTTCTAACCCCATCCTCGGTAGATAGTAACCCATTTCCAGTTGACACAGCACTGTCTCCACCACAGAGCACCCAAACACGAGCAGTTAGTAAGGGAACTGCAGTTCCCAAAGCACGAGGACCACCACTCTGAATCCCAACTCAACGCTTAAAGGAGAAGAAGATTTGTTCTCAGTCAGGTTCTGTAGCTATGGTTCATACTCCTTTGCTCTTGCATTACTGTATTTACTCATACCAACTATTTTCAAATTTGAAGGATGGAATTGAAACTCCAATGGCGCAACAGGTATGTTTTAAACATGTTTCTTTAACTGGTTTGTTGTTGTAACCTGCTCTATGTTGATTTCAGTTTCAATTGAATAAACTGTTATGTCCTCATGTCATGCACATTACAAGTGTTGTTATTGCTCTATAGTTACCCACACTTATATTCTGTCTATTCTGCTTTGTCTTGAACAAATATTATTTGAACTGTGTCTCTATCTTGATTTGGCAACAAAAACTAGAATGATATAGACCATAAAGTGACCATGGTACATAGATATATGTTTGTTTCATGCTGTTATCCTGTCCACTTTACTACTGAACTCATTTACCAAAATGAGTTTCGTATACAACATGGTTAACATGTGATGTGTCTGCTTGTTTCTCTTTTAGAATGCGGACAAAATATTGGAGAACAGTACCGCGTTATCCAATGGTAAAGGAAGTAATGCAGATAAGGTTCAAGCTAGTGAGACATCCTTGTTGGTCTCCAAGAAAGCTGATAAAAACTATCTTGACGACAGTGAGGGAACCCAAAAGTCATGTTTTGATGTAGTGTTCGCGTTACTGGCCACTACTGCTGGCTCAAGCTCTTCGAACTCGCTGCCTGAATCAGTTCATCTTCTTGAGTCTCAACTTCAAGTTGAAAGACATCGATCAGATGTGCTGCGACAGGAACCTGAAGCACTGAGGAAGTCCCTGTAGAATTCAGATGCATATTTTCTGGTGCAACAACAAGCGCTGGAGGATTTAAGCGCCAAACAAGAGAAAGTTAATAAGCTTGCTAAGCATCTTGCCAGCATTATGGGTACCCAGGATATTGTTTCTTGAGATCTTCTGAAGTGGTTTCAGTTCTAGATTTGTTTTGCTGCAGCGTTTATTTGCGCTGGTCACCAACTTTGACAACCCGTGTATATGATATGCTGCTTTGTTCCCTATATTTGCACTAGTGGCGAACTTTGATGCCCAGTGGATGTAATATGTGTAATAGCCGTGATAGCCTAGCGTTAGTTGCTTTCTTATTTATTTCCTTTTTGTCTTGTTTATTTGTTTGCTTGTAGTCATTGCAGTTCTTTTTCCGCGGTTAGCTAGTGGCTGCAATAACCTATTTTTTAAACTAGGCCACAATAACCATGGGCTAATATTTACTGTAGTGACACTGGGCCTCGTACTGGGCGTAGAAACAGTGGGTCTTCTACGGGCCGTAGAAACAATGGGCCTTCTACGGGCCGTAGAAACAATGGGCCCTTCTGTGGGCCATATCATAAATGGGCCTTATACGGGCCGTATGATCGATTGGCCAAACATGGGCCAAACAGACCGCATTATGGTCGTAAACGGGCTAGAGTTGGAATCATCTGTTCATGGGCCGACCATAATGGGCCATCGTTAATAGGCCGTACTTGATGATGCTATGAAAATGGCCCAATGTATTAATGGACCACAAACGGGCCGACTGTAACCACAGGCTAAATTTGGCCCACAAGCAGAAAATGACAGTAACGGGCCGTAAGTAAATGAATGCTGGAAATGAGCCCAAGAATAAATGGGCTCTGAGAAGGCCGAAAGATAACATGGGTTGGAAACGGCCCAACGGAATAACGGGTCGTTAATGGGTATAAAGTGATACACTATTCATTATGGGACAGTTTCACCACGGGCCGTTAATGGGTGTAAAGTGATACACTGTTCATTACGGGCCAGTTTCACCACGGGCCGTTAATAGGCCAAGAGTTACATAGGGCCTCCTATGGGCCAAAAAACGTCATGGGCCATACATGGGCCAGAAGTGAAAACGGGCTGGAATCATATTGGGTGGCCCAGATGACGCTACTGGGCCTAGTTCAGATAGGGCGTAACGGGCCTTGGGTTAGCAGGCTGTAAATGGGCTATATGCGAACAGGCCGTTAACAGGCTTTACATGGGCCGGCCCGCCACCTTTTGACCAAGTCAAACGGGCCGGCCTTTACACAGGAATGGGCCTCTGTTGGGCCGTGCCACATGTCGACGTATCATAGGCGCCTTCTGTCCAATGAGTGAATGACATCTGTCCCAATGATGATCCAACACATGTTTCCTCCAGCCAATGATGATTTTACACGTGGAAAATCCCCATTGGTCGGGGCTGTTAACGGGTTATCGGATCCAAAACCAAACCCGATAGCTTAACGGCGTTCCGTTATGGTGGATGCCACGTGTCGGTCACCCTTGACGAAAGCACTTCTGTAACGCGCGATTTATCATCATGGAAGTGGACACTTCCGTGATGATAATTTTGGTAATGTCATGGAACACTTCTATGACAGCACATGTATGGCTATCTTGATTCTATCATAAAATCGTCATGGATGTACATGCATGACAGAAAATGCGACCTACTGTGACAAACACGTATCACCACGGAAGTGTATTTTTTTTTGTAGTGTGAATATCAAGCGTCCACCGCGTGGCCGTTTGGAACTTGCCTAAACTCGAGGAGTCATACTAACAAGCACGATTGGGTTACCCACACCCGTATTGACGAGAATTCCTATTCATGAAGCAAAAGACTAAGAGATAGTAGCATAATAGCATTATAATCGTACATTTTCTTGCGGTTTGACTTAATCTCACCATGCTTCTTTGCATCCTGTGATCTTCCAATTGTTGTGAATCAATCACCCAGATTGGCAGAAATCCTGTGTTTTTAAATTCTCTGTTTTGCACATGCATTCCTATCCTATTCCTGTCTATTTCCTATCCCTGCATTGTTGGAATCCTCCAATTCAAACGAGCCCTTACAGAATTAGTTCTCTTACAGATAGTTGTCAAAGAAAACCTTGCCTGGTTTGTCCGCTCCAGCTGCACCGTCGTCCACCCCAGCTCAGCTTCTCCAATGACAGAAGGGTCCAGCACAGCAGGGATCTGACCTCTAGACTGTCTTTCGCCGCCTCAGATCTTCTTCCCCGCCGCTGGCAGCCATGAAAAATGCATTACCATCATCAACTGAGCAGATGACCTCTAGGACTACATGGGTCCGCAAGAGAGGTCGCACTCTTTCGTGTCTTCTTACGTTATGCATCGCTTAATATTACATGCTACTTTATCATCCTGTTCACCGACTAGACTCTGAGTCAGCTCCAAACTAATGGTCAAACTTGAGTTTTTAAATGGTTGTGGGGTACATATTGGGGCCGCTATCAATAGTATCTATCTACTATCTGGTTAATCTCCGGTGTCTACTATGAGTTTCATGTTGGGTGGGAAACAAACAGTAAAGAAGCCATTATCTGTATTTTTTTAACTGAAGCCATTATCTGCCTGCTATTATTGGTTTTGGATCTACCCACAGGTTGCTACCATCACTCTGGATTTCTGCATGCACTCCTTACATAATCTCACTATGTTTTAGTCCTATGCATGACAGTTATTGTAAACAATGGAACTGAACATGTAGAGCAAAAGAGACGAGCCTTGCGTGGTAATAAAATTTCATGCAGACGTCGCTCTATGGTAGGCGCAAAGGCAGCCCCCCTCGACGCATTTCGGATTGTAATCGAGAGGAAGATATCTGTTCTGAGGGGGATTCAGAAGAAGACAACTCCTATTTACCCCCTGAGGTCTTTGCTCTAACTTGGCATGCTGATGTTGGTTATATCATGCATATGGTGTCTTGCATTGCTTACATTATACATCAAATATGTCATCTGCTTAGTTTAGACATCCTTTGTGCGAATGCCATCTGTTTAGTTTATTCATCGTTTATGTGAATTATGCAACGCCATCTTGTTTAGCCAGGCATCATATATGTGAATTTTGCAATGCCATCGTGCTTAGCCAGTCATCTTATATGTAAATTATATCAGGCCATCCTTTTTTTCGTTACATATTACATTTGTCAACAATGTTAGTACATTCAACTGCTCTTCATGTGCATCAGCCATTTGACACGGTGATGGCAAATTCTGGAGTGAAAACAAGGTCTTCAGAGCAGACTATGCTATCTGACGAACCACATATCTCGCTGGTTACGGATAGCTCCTCAGAGGAGGATTCAGAGACAGATGAGCAGTCCTATCCCCCCCCCGAGGTGTATGCTCTAACTTGGCAGGGTTATGTTGCTCATATCGTGCGTATGGTGTCTCGCATTGCTATGTCATTTGATTAGTTTAGACATGCTTTGTGTGAATGCCACCTATTCAGTGTCTAATTACCATATATGTGAATTATGCATTGCCATCTTGTTGCAATACATTATATATGTGAATTATACAATGCTATCTTGTTGCAAAGGCATTATATATGTGAATTATGCAATGCCATGTTGTTTAGCCAATCATCATGTATGTGAATTATATCATGCTATCATTTTTTGTATTACGTGTGCCATTTGTCGACAACGTTTGTATATTCAACTACTCTTCCTGTGCATCAGCCATTTGAAGCGGTGATGGAAGTATCTGGAGTGAAAACAATGTATTCAGAGCACACAATGCTACCTGCTGAAGCAGACATCTTGCTGGTTATAGAGAGCTCCTCAGAAGAGGATTCAGAGACTGATGACCAGTCCTATTTCCCCCCTGAGGTCTATGTTCAAACTTGGCAGGGTTATATTACCCATGTCATGCATATTGTCTTGCATTGCTTAGTTTTTACTTCATATATGGATTGTCATCTGCTTACTTGCTTACTATGTAAATCATATATTTGACTTATATCATGCCATCATGTTTACATAGTACATACACATCATCTATCTAAATTATGGCATGGCAACCCATTTAATAAAGACATCATATAGTTATATCATCTCATCATGTTTAGTGTTTACAATCATCATATTTTGAATTATGGCATTCTATCCGTGAACATATGTGAATTATGGCATGCCAACCTATTTAATAAACACATTATATAGTTATGTCATGTCATCCTGTTTACATAGTCTCATATTTTGAACTATGTCTTGCCATCTTTTTTAGTTAGCCATCATAATGTGAATTGTGTCATGTTATCCTGTTTAGTTAGCCATCATATATGTGAAATTGTGTTATGCTATCCTGTTTGGTTAGACAGCATAAATATGAATTATTTCATGCCCTCTTTTATTCCCCACTATCCATTGCACCTGTCTATCATACAATGTCTATACTTTCAATTACTTTTCTTGTTTATCAGCCATTTGAATTGGAGAGCGTGATGGCAGTATCTAAGGGAGTAACAAGACGGTCTTCAGAAAAGATAGTGCTACCAGTTGATGCAGATAGAATGATGGTTGTACTTGCCCAAGGAGCAGATCCACCACACATAACCCAGACTCTTGCAGATTATACCCCTACCCAGTTGGACAGAGAACCAGCTACACCCCTTCTAACCCCAACCCCGGCAGATAGTAACCCATTTCCAGTTGACACAGCACCGTCTCCACCACAGAGCACCAAACACGAGCAGTTAGTAAGGGAACTGCAGTGCCCAAAGCACGAGGACCACCACTCTGAATCCCAACTCAACGCTTAAAGGAGAAGAAGATTTGTTCTCAGGTCATGTTCTGTAGCTATGGTTCATACTCCTTTGCTCTTGAATTACTGTATTTACTCATACCAACTATTTTCAAATTTGAAAGATGGAATTGAAACTCCAATGGCGCAACAGGTATGTTTTAAACCTGTTTCTTTAACTGGTTTGCTGTTGTAACCTGCTCTATGTTGATTTTAGTTGCAATTGAATAAACAATTATGTTCTCATGTCATGCACATTACAAGTGTTGTTATTGCTCTATAGTTACCCACACTTATATTCTGTCTATTCTGCTTTCTCTTGAACAAATATTATTTGAACTGTGTCTCTATCTTGATTTGGCAACAAAAAGTAGAATGATATAGATCATAAAGTGACCATGGTACATAGATATATGTTTGTTTCATGTTGTTATCCTGTCCACTTTACTACTGAACTCATTTACCAAAATGAGTTTCATATACAACATGGTTAACATGTGATGTGTCTGCTTGTTTCTCTTTTAGAATGTGGACAAAATATTGGAGAACAGTACCGCATTATCCAATGGTAAAGGAAGTAATGCACATAAGGTTCAAGATAGTGAGACATCCCTGTTGGTCTCCAGGAAAGCTGATAAAAACTATCTTGACGATAGTGAGGGAACCCAAAAGTCCTGTCTTGATGTAGTGTTCGAGTTACTTGTAACGCCCGGATAATTAAGCTACAGTGAATCTCTGCTAATGATGCCACGTCACCTCGGTTACTATTGCTGTCCTCGCAATAATTCGAAACCATTCAAAATTCAAATTCAAATTTATGACAAGAATAAAAGTTTTCAAAAATTAAAACAAAAATGTTCGGTGGTTGCCGAATATTACAAGGGTAATTATGGGGCAACAAACACCTTTTTATAAAATGGCTAAATGGTTTAAAATGATTTAAATAGAAAAGAAAGAAAGAATAAAAGAAAATAGAAAACAAACAAACAAACAAAAAAAAGGAGAGAGGAAGACCCCTCGGGCCAGCAGACCCAGCGGGCCAGCCCATTTGCCCTCCAGGCCCAGCCGGCCGGCCCATTACCCCCTCCTTATCCACTCTCCCTGTAACCCTAACCTACCCACGATCCCCACTCCCCCCACCTACTCGCCCGATCCCCTCCTGGATCGGGATCGCGCCCGACCGCGCCCGGTTCCGGCCGACGCCGCCCCGCCGCTCGACATCAACGCCGCCGCCCCTGATCGTCGTTGCCTCCTCGCCCCTCCGTCCCTCATCACGACGCCCTCCCCTGCCTCTGCGCCGACCCCCGTGAACGCCGCCAGCGTCGTACCGTCGCCGCCTCGAGCCCCTACTGCTTCGTCAGAGCCGCCCACCGTCGCCGTCGTCGCATCCTCGCCTTCCTCCACGAGCACGCTGCCCCCGAACCCCTACAACCCCACCGTGAGCGCTGCTCCTCCTCCTCTGCCCCGCTCCGCCGCACATGCGCTCGGCCGCCCGCACCTACTGTCCCCTTCCCTGCGCCGGTCATGCTCCGGCCGCCACCCGCGCACACACGTGCCGCGCCCGCCGCGGCCCCCTGCGGGCCGCGCTCGACCATCGCCGATGGCACATCGCCTCCCCC
>NC_041382.1:360540321-360549638 GCF_002162155.2 Triticum dicoccoides | reverse complement strand
CTCGCCTCTGACCTCGCTGTGCTGCCCTGCTCCGGCCACGGTCGCCGGCGCTGGGCCACGCGCTGGCTCCCTTCCCCCGCTGGGCGCTGCGCCCTGTTGGGCGGGCTGGCGCCAGTCGCCCGGCTCCGCCCTGCGCCGAGAACCACCACCCGCGACCCGTTAAGGCCCCTGGGCCATTGACAAGTGGGCCCCACCCCAGAGAACGTTTCCAAAAAAAGGGTTTAAAAAAAGAATAATAGAAAATAAATAATAACTAAAAATAAACTTAATTAATTAATTAATTAACTAAATTAATTAAGTTAAGTAATCCTAGTTAATTAGTCTAATTAATCTGTTAGTTTAATTAAACAGTAGTTTGTTTAGCCTAAACTCTAATTAAGTCTAAGCAGTGTATGACAGGTGGGTCCCACTGGACCCACGCATCAGTTGACCCAGTCAACCCCTGTTGACTGGTGACGTCAGCACGACATCATGCTGATGTCATAAATCCAAATTTTGAATTAAATTAAATAATTAATTAAATTCCAGAAATTAGTAAAATCTTTAGAAAATCATATCTTTTAATCCGTAACTCGGATTAAATTATTTTCAACATGAAAGTTGCCCAGAACGATGAGACGAATCCGGATACGCAGCCCGTTCGCCCGCCACGCATCCCTAGCATAGCGAACACGCAACTTTCCCCCTCCGGTTCATATGTCCAAAAACACGAAACACCGGGAATACTTTCCCGGATGTTTCCCCCCTTCACCGGTACCACCTCGTACCGCGTTAGGGCACACCTAGCACCACGCCTTGTCATGTCATGCATCGTCGTGCATTTGTTTACATTATATTTATTGTTTCTTCCCCCTCTTCTCTCGCTAGACACCGAGACCGACGCCGCTGCTACCCAGTACGACTACGGTGTTGACGACCACTCTCTCTTGCCAGACCAACCAGGCAAGCCCCCCTTTTTGATCACCAGATATCGCCTACTCCTCTCTCTACTACTTGCATTAGAGTAGTGTAGCATGATTACTGCTGTCCGTTAATCCTATTCTGATGCATAGCCTGTCCTTGCCACTACTGTTAATACCTTTACCTGCAATCCTAATGCTTAGTATAGGATGCTAGTTTATCATCAGTGGCCATACATTCTTGTCCATCTGCCATGCTATATTATCGGGCCGTGATCATTCGGGAGTTGATCACGGGTATATACCTATACTTTATACATAATACATGTGATGACTAAAGTCAGGTTGGCTCGAGGAGTACCCGCGAGTGATTCACGGATTGGGGGCTGAAAGGACCTTTGTCCCGACGGCCCTCTGGGTGGATCTTTGTGGCGGAGCGACAGGGCAGGTTGAGACCACCTAGGAGAGAGGTGGGCCTGGCCCTGGTCGGCGTTCGCGGTGTCTTCAAGATAACACGTTTAACGAGATCTTGGTATTTGATCTGAGTCTGGCTACTGGCCTATACGCACTAACCATCTATGCTGGGACAGTTATGGGCATTTGACGTCGTGGTATCAGCCGAAGCCTTCGTGACGTCAGCGACTGAGTGGCGCGCGCCGGATTGGACCGTAAGCCTGCTCTTGTATTAAGGGGGCTAGTTCTTCTTCCGGCCGCGTTCGCCACGTGCAGGTGTGCAAAGGGCGATGGGCCCAGACCCTTGCGCCATAGGATTTAGACCGGCGTGCTGACCTCTCTGTTGTGCCTAGGTAGGGCTGCGACGTGTTGATCTTACGAGGCCGGGCATGACCCAGAAAAGTGTGTCCGGCCAAATGGGATCGAGCGTGTTGGGTTATGTGGTGCACCCCTGCAGGGAAGTTAATCTATTCGAATAGCCGTGATCTTCGGTAACAGGACGACTTGGAGTTGTACCTTGACCTTATGACAACTAGAACCGGATACTTAATAAAACACACCCTTCCAAGTGCCAGATACAATCGGTGATCGCTCTCTCACAGGGCGACGAGGGGAGGGTCATCGGTTTGGGTTATGCTATGCGATGCTACTTGGAGGACTTTAGTCTACTCTCTTCTACATGCTGCAAGATGGAGGTGGCCAGAAGCGTAGTCTTCGACAGGATTAGCTATCCCCCTCTTATTCTGGCTTTCTGCAGTTCAGTCCACCGATATGGCCCTTTACACATTTACCCATGCATATGTAGTGTAGCTCCTTGCTTGCGAGTACTTTGGATGAGTACTCACGGTTGCTTTCTCCCTCTTTTCCCCCCTATCCCTTCTACCTGGTTGTCGCAACCAGATGTTGGAGCCCAGGATCCAGACGCCACCGTCGACGATGACTCCTACTACACCGGAGGTGCCTACTACTACGTGCTGCCCGCTGACGACGACCAGGAGTAGTTTAGGAGGATCCCAGGCAGGAGGCCTGCGCCTCTTTCGATCTGTATCCCAGTTTGTGCTAGCCATCTTATGGCGACTTGTTTAACTTATGTCTGTACTCAGATATTGTTGCTTCTGCTGACTCGTCTATGATCGAGCTCTTGTATTCGAGCCCTCAAGGCCCCTGGCTTGTAATATGATGCTTGTATGACTTATTTTATTTATAGAGTTGTGTTGTGATATCTCCCGTGAGTCCCTGATCTTGATCGTACACATTTGCGTGTATGATTAGTGTACGGTCAAATCGGGGGCGTCACAAGTTGGTATCAGAGCCGACTGCCTGTAGGAATCCCCCTTCCACACTCCTTGACCGAAGTTGAGTCTAGACATTACAAAACTTTTACTAACATGGCTGTGTGCCTTACGGGCCCACATCTCCATCTGGGTGGTATTAGGCTCTTTTACTCCTCGATCCTTACTCTGGGACACTGAACTCTTTCCTAGTCGGGTTAAACGATTTTACTAGCTCTAACACTAGGATCCCGTGACCACGTTCACCCCAAAGTTGGATAAGCCCTAGTTATTCCTTAGAGTGGTATTTGAACATTTTCCACATTGTCATTTGACTCCTGTGAAAACATCTTTGTTTTCAGATGGAACCCACGAGGCAGGTCGTGCGCCACACGACGGCCATTGGTGCCTCAGGATCACCTGCTGTGTTGGTTGAGATGATGACCTATCTGGGTTACCGCTAGCACCCTGAGTACACCGTCTATGAGGAGTACCAGGACTTCAACCAGGAGCAGTATCGTGCCATCGTCCACCTCTACTCTCGAGAGTATGACTCCACTACCGTGCTGCACACTGCTCATGGTGTTGGAGTGACCATCGACATGGCGGTCCACGATGCTGCTTATGCTACTCTGACACGTCTTCGCGGAGAGTATCAGGAGTTGGACACCTCCCCCTTCAGGCACATTGCTATCGCATCTGATGTTGGTGCGGAGGGATACTACACTGCTGCATACTCCACCGTCACCCGAGAGCCCTTCTACCATCAGAACCTGGTTCTGCATGCTGATGGGCTGGATAGAGCTAACCGAGCTCTTCGCCACGAGTTGTACACCACCTGTCAGCACCTGTACCGTGCTCTGACGCTGTTGCACCCCTCTGTCCGATCTGGTGATCTGTCGCGTTCTATGGTCTACCCTGCCAGGACCGTGATGCCCCAGGGCGTCGGCTGGCCAGATGTGGGAGGCTACTCTCCTGCACTTGGTCCTCTCCTGCCACCTACGCATCGGGTTCCGCACCAGAGTATCCGCGGACCCCAGGCTACTCGCGTGGAGGTCTTCCCTTCGCGTCACTACCAGCTGTCAGGCTACACCTACCTCCACAGTTCCTCATGGGACTGACGTAGACTTGCTTATTAGTGTTAGATGCATTCGCCGCGAGCCTGTGTGCCGCCTATGATGTCTTAGCCTATGTACTGAACATTGTGTAACGAACTCTATGCATGATCTCTTTTGTAAGGTATGCCGACTACTATGTAGTATCTATCGTGCTGCTTTCGTTGTGCATGTTTCATCATGAATGATTCTTGTTTTTGCAAATTTCTCAATGCTGAACTACCCCTGTTATATATTAGCAGGATGGTTAGACTAGGTGGTCGTGGTCGTGGTGGCAACGCCCCACCACCGCCTGAGTACATGGCTGGGATGATGCAACAGTTTGAGCTGAATCGTCAGTTCATGGAGAATATAATGGCTCAGTTTCCTCGCCCCAATATGAACCAGCAGCCAGCCCAAGTGACTCTGCAGGATTTCATGCGCCTCTACCCAACCGTGTACCGCAGCTCGACTCAGCCTCTGGATGCTGATGACTGGCTCCGTGACATCACCTATGAGATGGAGTCTGCTGATGTAGCCCCTGCCAGCTATGTCACCTTTGCTTCCTTCTTCCTGAAAGGACCCGCAGCTCAATGGTGGGACAGCCACAGGCGTACTCTGCCAGCTGGAACAATCATCACCTGGCCAGACTTCCAAGCTGCCTTCCGTGCTCGCTTCATTCCTCAGGGAGTCATGGACCGGAAGAAACGTGAGTTCTGCAACCTCACCCAAGGCAACAAAACTGTGGAAGCTTACCAGAGGGAGTTTCTGGACTTGTCCCGCTATGCTGAAGAGGACATTGCCACTGATGCACGCAGACAGGAGAAGTTCCGTGATTGCCTTCAAGCTGACATCAAGCTCGCACTTCTAGTGCATGACTTTGCTGATTTCGCCACTCTGGTGAACAAAGCCATCAATGTCGAAACTGGTCTGCAGGAATACCAGAGCTCTCACAGGCGCAACCGTGACATGGGATCATCTTCGGGCCCGTCTTCGCAGAAGCGCAAGATATGGATTCCCAACAGCATGTACCAGCCGAATGCACCTGCCCCAAGGCAGACCTATGCTGCACCTCGTCTGCCTGCTCCTCCAATTAGGCAGCCAAGACTTCCAGCTCCACCACTACAAGCTCCTGTTCCCACTCCTAATAATGGTCTGTGCTACAAGTGTGGTCAACCAGGTCACCTTGCCAGGAACTGCTATCAGAATCAGAATCAGAATCAACTGGCCCTTCCCGCAACTGGCTGTGGAAGCAACCAGCCTCGCAACAACAATGCCAAGTCTTATGGTCGTGTTCATACCAACCACGTTGATCTCAATGAAGTACTAGACCAGCCTGCTACCGTGATGGTACACTCCTCGTAAACTCAGTACCTGCATCTGTTTTATTCGATTCAGGAGTATCGCATTCATTCATGTCAGAAGATTTTGCATACAAGCATGACGTTAAATGTGAGGAGATGAACACTTCGGTATTGGTAAAAACCCCCGTGGGACAATGTCAAACCTCTCTGGTTGGCATCGATGTCCCCGTGGAAATCGAAGGGCTGGAATTCTATGCCTCTCCCATTATCCTGAAGTCGTCTAACATCGACCTCATTCTGGGAATGGATTGGTTGAAAGCGCATACTGCTTCAATAGTTTGCGCCACTAAGGTCGTCCATCTGCTACACCCTTCTGATGAAATAATAGCTTACCAAGCTCATCTAGTTCAGAACGCCGAGGCACGACTTTATGCCTTGAATGCGTTGAACGCTGCACCACTCGAGGGCATTGAAAACATTCCCTTCGTTTGTGAATTCCAAGACGTCTTCCCAGAAGAACTTCCAGGGATTCCCCCTACTAGAGTTGTCGAATTCATCATCGACTTGAAACCCAGTACTACCCCTATAGCTAAACGACCCTACAAGATGCCGCCGCATGAACTCATTGAGCTTAAGGAGGAAATCAACAAATCTCTTGTCAAAGGTTTCATTCGCCCAAGTTGCTCTCCTTGGGGAGCACCTTCTCTCTTTGCTAAGAAAAAGGATGGGACAAACCGATTAGTCCAAGACTACCGTCCTATAAACCAAGCTACCATTCAGAATAAATATCCTCTTCCTCGGATCAATGATCTTTATGATCAACTGGCTGGCTCATCAGTGTTCTCCAAACTCGACTTGAGATTGGGTTACCACCAAATCCGTGTTCGTGAAGAGGACATCCCAAAAACCGCCTTCGTGACTCGGTATGGATCATACGAGTACACCGTCATGTCATTCGGCTTAACGAATGCTCCACCCACCTTCTCTCGTCTGATGAACTATATATTCATGGATTACCTCGACAAGTTCGTCGTGGTTTATTTGGACAATATCCTTGTATTTTCCAAGAGCAAGGAAGAACATGCTGAACATCTTCGTCTTGTGCTGGAAAAGCTTCGGGAGCATCAGCTGTATGCTAAGTATTGCAAGTGTGAATTCTGGCTCCCCGAAGTAACCTATCTTGGGCATGTCATCTCCAAGGATGGTATTGCCGTCAACCCTGAACGAGTTCAGGCCATTCTCGATTGGACTCCTCCGAAGAATGTGAAGCAAGTCCGAAGTTTCCTCGGTCTCGCCAGCTATTGCCGTCGATTCGTCGAGAACTTCTCCAAGATTGCCAGGCCCCTGACTAATCTGTTGCATAAGGGTGTCAAGTTTGACTGGACAGACAAGTGTCAGGAAAGTTTCCAGGCGCTCAAAGACAAGTTGACTTCTGCCCCCGTGCTTGCTCCACCTGATACTAAGAAGGACTTCGTCATTTACTACGACGCTTCCCGTCAAGGATTAGGCTGTGTCCTAATGCAGGAGTGCAGAGTGATTGCTTATGCCTCTCGTCAACTGCGTCCTCACGAAGAAAACTACCCAGTTCACGACCTCGAGCTGGCTGTTGTCATTCATGCACTGAAGCAGTGGCGACATTACCTTCTTGATAATCGTTGTGAGATCTTCACTGACCATCAAAGTCTGAAGTATCTGTTTACTCAGCCAGATCTGAACCTCCGTCAGTAGAGATGGATGGAGACTATTGCAGACTTTGACGTGGGTATATCCTATACCCCCGGCAAGGCTAATGTAATGGTTGATGCCTTGAGACGCAAGTCTTACTGCAACCACCTCCAGGTTCACAAAGTTCAGCCCTCGCTTGTCGAAGAATTTAGAAAGCTGAACCTCCATATTGTTCCTCCTGGAGCACTCGCTCCCCCTCCCCCGGAGTTCCGCAAGATGAATCTTCTTGTTGTTACTAAGGGTTCTCTAAATACCCTGACTGTCGTACCAGATCTCGTAGCTGGTATAAAGACTATTCAAGGTTATGACTCTGAAGTCCATAAGATTAAACGCCATCTAGTAGAAGGAAAGCCCTCATTCTTCACGATCGCCGACGATGGCGCCTTGTATTTCAAAGGCCGCCTAGTGGTACCATGCTCGACGAAAAACCTGGATAAGACAAAAGGGTTATGCAAGAAGCTCATGATACGCCTCTGTCCATCCATCCTGGTATTACAAAGATGTATCAGGATATTCGCCAAAGATTCTGGTGGTCTAATATGAAGCAGGACATTGCTCGTTATGTTGCGGAGTGTGACGTTTGCCGTCGTATCAAAGCTGAGCATCAAAGGCCTGCTGGAAGTCTGCAACCTATCTCTATTCCTGAATGGAAATGGGACCATGTTGAAATGGACTTCGTCACTGGATTTCCCAAATCGCAGAAAGGTAATGATGCTATTCTTGTCGTCATTGACCGGCTTTCCAAAGTTGCCCATTTTTTGGCGGTCAAAGAGACAATCACTGCTAGTCAGCTTGCTACTCTCTACATGGCCATAATTGTTTCACTTCACGGTATCCCACTGGTTATCAGTTCAGACCGTGGAAGCTTATTCACTTCAAGGTTTTGGGCGAGTTTCCAAGAAGCTATGGGAACTCATCTGTCGTTCAGTACTGCGTTTCATCCTTAGTCGCAAGGACAGGTTGAACGTGTCAACCAAGTTCTCGAAGACATGCTTCGAGCTTGTGTAATATCATTCGGCAAGAAATGGGAGGAATCTCTTCCATATGCCGAGTTCTCTTATAATAATAGCTATCAAGCTAGTCTGAAGATGTCCCCCTTCGAAGTGCTATATGGACGAAAGTGTCGAACCCCTCTGAACTAGTCAGAAACGGGGGAACGTCCACTCTTTGGTACGAATATTATCCAACAGGCCAAAGAACAAGTTCGCATTATTCGCGGGAATCTCAAGACTGCTCAGTCACGTCAGAAAAGTCAGTATGACCGTCATCACCAAGATATGGCCTATCAACCTGGCGAAAAGGCTTATCTTCGAGTTACACCAATGAAGGGTGCTCACCGCTTCGGGATCAAGGGCAAGCTAGCTCCTCGCTATATTGGTCCTTTCACTATTCTCTAAAGGCGTGGAAAGGTGGCATATCAACTGGAGCTTCCGTCAAACCTTTCTCAGGTTCACGATGTGTTCCACGTGTCACAACTCCGACACTGCTTCAAGGACCCAATCCGAGCAGTGGATCATGAAGTGCTTCAATTGCAACAGGACCTCTCCTATAAAGAGCATCCGGTCCGCATTCTCGACCAAGCTGAACGCCGCACACGTCAGAAGGCGATCAAGTTCCTCAAGGTCCAGTGGTCGAATCACTCTGAAGACGAAGCCACCTGGGAACGCGAGGATTGTCTTCGTGATGAATACCCCGCACTGTTTCCTTCTACCTCCTAAATCTCGGGACAAGATTTCTTGTAGTGGAGGGGAATTGTAACGCCCGGATAATTAAGCTACAGTGAATCTCCGCTAATGATGCCACGTCACCTCGGTTATTGTTGCTGTCCTCGCAATAATTCGAAACCGTTCAAAATTCAAATTCAAATTTATGACAAGAATAAAAGTTTTCAAAAATTAAAACAAAAATGTTCGGTGGTTGCCGAATATTACAAGGGTAATTATGGGGCAACAAACACCTTTCTATAAAATGGCTAAATGGTTTAAAATGATTTAAACAGAAAAGAAAATAATAATAAAAGAAAACAGAAAACAAACAAACAAAAAAAAAGGAGAGAGGAAGACCCCTCGGGCCAGCAGACCCAGCCGGCCGGCCCACTACCCCCTCCTTATCCACTCTCCCTGTAACCCTAACCTACCCACGATCCCCACTCCTCCCACCCACTCGCACGATCCCCACTCCTCCCACCCAGTCGCCCGATCCCCTCCTGGATCGGGATCGCGCCCGACCGCGCCCAGTTCCGGCCGACGCCGCCCCGCCGCTCGACATCAACGCCGCCGCCCCTAATCGTCGTCGCCTCCTCGCCCCTCCGCGCCCTCATCACGAAGCCCTCCCCTGCCTCTGCGCCGACCCCAGTGAATGCCGCCAGCGTTGTACCGTCGCCGCCTCGAGCCCCTACTGCTTCGTCGGAGCCGCCCACCGTCGCCGTCGTCGCGTCCTCGCCTTCCTCCACGAGCACGCTGCCCCCGAACCCCTACAACCCCACCGTGAGCGCTGCTCCTCCTCCTCTGCCCCGCTCCGCCGCACATGCGCTCGGCCGCCCGCACCTACTGCCCCCTTCCCTGCGCCGGT
>NC_041382.1:360525909-360539919 GCF_002162155.2 Triticum dicoccoides | reverse complement strand
CGCACACACGTGCCGCGCCCGCCGCGGCCCCCTACGGGCCGTGCTCGACCATCGTCGATGGCGCATCGCCTCCCCCGTGCGCATCTGCTGCTGTGCTGCTGCCGCGCCCGCTCGCCTCTGACCTCGCTGTGCCGCCCCGCTCCGGCCACGGTCGCCGGCGCTGGGCCACGCGCCGGCTCCCTTCCCCCGCTGGCCGCTGTGCCTTGTTGGGCGGGCTGGCGCCCGTCGCCCGGCTCCGCCCTGCGCCGAGAACCACCACCCGTGACCTGTTAAGGCCCCTGGGCCATTGACAAGTGGGCCCCACCCGAGAGAACGCTTCCAAAAAAAAGGGTTTTAAAAAAAGAGTAATAGTAAATAAATAATAACTAAAAATAAACTTAATTAATTAATTAATTAATTAACTAAATTAATTAAGTTAATTAATCCTAGTTAATTAGTCTAATTAATCTGTTAGTTTAATTAAACAGTAGTTTGTTTAGCCTAAACTCTAATTAAGTCTAAGCAGTGTATGACAGGTGGGTCCCACTGGACCCACACATCAGTTGACCCAGTCAACCCCTGTTGACTGGTGACGTCAGCATGACATCGTGCTGATGTCATAAATCCAAATTTCGAATTAAATTAAATGATTAATTTAATTCCAGAAATTAGTAAAATCTTTAGAAAATCATATCTTTTAATCCGTAACTCGGATTAAATTATTTTCAACATGAAAGTTGCCCAGAACGATGAGACGAATCCGGATACGCAGCCCGTTCGCCCACCACGCATCCCTAGCATAGCGAACCCGCAACTTTCCCCCTCCGGTTCATTTGTCCAAAAACGCAAAACACCGGGAATACTTTCCCGGATGTTTCCCCCCTTCACCGGTACCACCTCGTACCGCGTTAGGGCACACCTAGCACCACGCCTTGTCATGTCATGCATCGTCATGCATTTGTTTACATTATATTTATTGTTTCTTCCCCGTCTTCTCTCGCTAGACACCGAGACCGACGCCGTTGCTACCCAGTACGACTACGGTGTTGACGACCACTCTCTCTTGCCAGACCAACCAGGCAAGCCCCCCTTTTTGATCACCAGATATCGCCTACTCCTCTCTCTACTGCTTGCATTAGAGTAGTGTAGCATGATTACTGCTTTCTGTTAATCCTATTCTGATGCATAGCCTGTCCTTGGCACTACTGTTAATACCTTTACCTGCAATCCTATTGCTTAGTATAGGATGCTAGTTTATCATCAGTGGCCATACATTCTTGTCCGTCTGCCATGCTATACTATCGGGCCGTGATCATTCGGGAGTTGATCACAGGTATATACCTATACTTTATACATAATACATGTGATGACTAAAGTCGGGTTGGCTCGAGGAGTACCCGCGAGTGATTCACGGATTGGGGGCTGAAAGGACCTTTGTCCCAACGGCCCTCTGGGTGGATCTTTGTGGCGGAGTGACAGGGCAGGTTGAGACCACCTAGGAGAGAGGTGGGCCTGGCCCTGGTCGGTGTTCGCGGTGTCTTCAAGATAACACGTTTAACGAGATCTTGGTATTTGATCTGAGTCTGGCTACTGGCCTATACGCACTAACCATTTACGCGGGGACAGTTATGGGCACTCGACGTCGTGGTATCAGCCGAAGCCTTCATGACGTTAGTGACTGAGTGGCGCGCGCCGGATTGGACCGTAAGCCTACTCTTGTATTAAGGGGGCTAGTTCTGCTTCCGGCCGCGTTCGCAACGTGCAGGTGTGCAAAGGGCGATGGGCCCAGACCCCTGCGCCATAGGATTTAGACCGGCGTGCTGACCTCTCTATTGTGCCTAGGTAGGGCTGCGACGTGTTGATCTTACAAGGCCGGGCATGACCCAGAAAAGTGTGTCCGGCCAAATGGGATCGAGTGTGTTGGGTTATGTGGTGCACCCCTGCAGGGAAGTTAATCTATTCGAATAGCCGTGATCTTCGGTAACAGGACGACTTGGAGTTGTACCTTGACCTTATGACAACTAGAACCGGATACTTAATAAAACACACCCTTCCAAGTGCCAGATACAACCGGTGATCGCTCTCTCACAGGGCGACGAGGGGAGGGTCATCGGTTAGGTTTATGCTATGCGATGCTACTTGGAGGACTTCAGTCTACTCTCTTCTACATGCTGCAAGATGGAGGTGGCCAGAAGCGTAGTCTTCGACAGGATTAGCTATCCCCCTCTTATTCTGGCTTTCTGCAGTTCAGTCCACCGATATGGCCCTTTACACATTTACCCATGCATATGTAGTGTAGCTCCTTGCTTGCGAGTACTTTGGATGAGTACTCACGGTTGCTTTCTCCCTCTTTTCCCCCCTATCCCTTCTACCTGGTTGTCGCAACCAGATGTTGGAGCCCAGGATCCAGACGCCACCGTCGACGACGACTCCTACTACATCGGAGGTGCCTACTACTACGTGCTGCCCGCTGACGACGACCAGGAGTAGTTTAGGAGGATCCCAGGCAGGAGGCCTGTGCCTCTTTCAATCTGTATCCCGTTTGTGCTAGCCATCTTATGGCGACTTGTTTAACTTATGTCTGTACTCAGATATTGTTGCTTCTGCTGACTCGTCTATGATCGAGCTCTTGTATTCGAGCCCTCGAGGCCCCTGGCTTGTAATATGATGCTTGCATGACTTATTTTATTTATAGAGTTGTGTTGTGATATCTCTCGTGAGTCCCTGATCTTGATCGTACACGTTTGCGTGTATGATTAGTGTACGGTCAAATCGGGGGCGTCACATTACTGGCCACTACTGCTGGCACAAGCTCTTCGAACTCGCTGCCTGAATCAGTTCATCTTCTTGAGTCTCAACTTCAAGTTGAAAGACATCGATCAGATGTGCTACGACAGGAAGTTGAAGGACTGAGGAAGTCCTTGCAGAATTCAGATGCATATTTTCTGGTGCAACAGCAAGCGCTAGAGGATTTAAGCGCCAAACAAGAGAAAGTTAATAAGCTTGCTAAGCATCTTGCCAGCATTATGGGTACCCAGGATATTGTTTCTTAAGATCTTCTAAAGTGGTTTCACTTCTGGATTTGTTTTGCTGCGGCGTTTATTTGCGCTGGTCGCCAACTTTGACAACCAGTGTATATGATATGCTGCTTTGTTCCCTATATTTGCACTGGTGGCGAACTTTGATGCCCAGTGGATGTAATATGTGTAATAGCCGTGATTGCCTAGCGTTAGTTGCTTGCTTATTTATTTCCTTTTTGTCTTGTTTATTTGTTTGCTTGTAGTCATTGCAGTTCTTTTTCCGTGGTTAGCTAGTGGCTGCAATAACCTATTTTTTAAAACTAGGCCACAATAACCATGGGCTAATATTTACTGTAGTGACACTGGGCCTCCTACTGGCCGTAGAAACAGTGGGCCTTCTACGGGCCATGGAAACAATGGGCCTTCTACGAGCCGTAGAAACAATGGGCCTTCTGCGGGCCGTATCATCAATGGGCCTTATACGGGCTGTATGATTGATTGGCCAAACATGGGCCAAACAGACCGCATTATGGCCGTAAACGGGCTAGAGTTGGAATCGTCTGTTCATGGGCCGACCATAATGGGCCATCGTTAATAGGCCGTATTTGATGACACTATGAAAATGGCCCAACGTATTAACGGACCACAAATGGGCCGACTGTAACCACGGGCTAAATTTGGCCCACAAGCAAAAAATGACAGTAACGTGCCATAAGTAAATGAATGCTGGAAATGAGCCCAAGAATAAATGGGCTCTGAGAATGCCAAAAGATTACATGGGTTGGAAACGGCCCAACGGAATAACTGGCCGTTAATGGGTATAAAGTGATACAGTGTTCATTACGGGCAGTTTCACCATGGGCTGTTAATGGGTGTAAAGTGATACACTGTTCATTACGGGCCAGTTTCACCATGGGCCGTTAATAGGCCAAGAGTTACATAGGGCCTCATATGTGCCAAAAGACGTCATGGGCCATACATGGGCCAGAAGTGAAAACGGGTTGGAATCATATTGGGTGGCCCAGATGACGCTATTGGGCCTAATTCGGATAGGGCGTAACGGGCCTTGGGTTAGCTGGCTGTAAATGGGCTATATGCGAACATGCCATTAACAGGCTTTACATGGGCCGGCCCGCCACCTTTTGACCAAGTCAAACGGGCCAGCCTTTTCATAGGAATGGGCCTATGTTGGGCCATGCCACGTGTCGACGTATCATAGGCGCCTTCTATCCAATGAGTGGGTGACATCTGTCCCAATGATGATCCGACACGTGTTTTCTCCAGCCAATGATGATTTTATATGTGGAAAATCCCCATTGGCCGAGGCTGTTAACGGGTTATCGGATCCAAAACCCAACCCGATAGCTTAACCACGTTCCATTATGGTGGATGCCACGTGTTGGTCACCCTCGACGAAAGCACTTCTGTGATGCGCAATTTATCGTCATGGAAGTGGACACTTCCGTGATGATAATTTTGGTAATGTCATGGAACACTTCTACGATAGCACATGTATGACTATCTTGATTCTGTCATAAAATCGTCATGGATGTACATGCATGACAGAAAATGTGACCTACTGTGACAAACACGTATCATCACGGAAGTGTATTTTTTTGTAGTGTGAATATCAAGCGTCCACCGCGTGGCCATTTGGAACTTGCCTAAAATCGAGGAGTCATACTAACAAGCACGATTGGGTTACCCACACCCGTATTGATGAGAATCTCGTGATAAGGGGAACACGATCTCCGCTTCGACAAGACGTGGCAATAAAATCGCCTCGCAGCACGTGTCGTGGCAGGCTGAGAAAAACGGTTCGTAATGACCGGACCACGGAAGGATGTCATGTTATGAAAAGTTGTCAGCAGATTAGATTTGTGGAATAATATACTCTCTACGGTGGTATGTGGAATTTGTTTTGTAGAGCCGGACACGATCCTTGTGTTCAAAATCTTCTATGGAGTATTTGGAGAAGGAACCCGCCTTGAAATGCCGAAGACAATCTGCGCGCCGGACTCATCGTCATTGAAGCCTGGTTCAGGGGCTACTGAGGGAGTCCTGGATTAGGGGGTCCTCAGATAGTCGGACTATATACTTTGGCCGGACTGTTGGACTATGAAGATACAAGATTGAAGACTTTGTCCCATGTCTGGGTGGGACTCTCCTTTGCGTGGAAGGCAAGCTTGGCAATTCGGATATGTAGATCTCCTCCCTTGTAACCGACTCTGTGTAACCCTAGACCCCTCCGGTGTCTATATAAACCGGAGGGTTTAGTCCATAGGACAAGAACAATCATCATCATAGGCTAGCTTCTAGGGTTTAGCCTCTACGATCTCGTGGTAGATCAACTCTTGTAATACTCATATCATCAAGATCAATCAAGTAGGAAGTAGGGTATTACCTCCATCGAGAGGGCCCGAACCTGGGTAAACATTGTGTCCCCCGCATCCTGTTACCATCAGCCTTAGATGCACAGTTCGGGACCCCCTACCTGAGATCCACTGGTTTTGACACCGACACCGCCAGTCCGCCACAAGGACTGGAGCGACACCGACGCCGATGAGAAGAAGCTCGGGATTGCCACCACTAGGATCCATTGCCTCACTATGGTCGGGCTCACCCTTGAGATGATTGGGGCCGACTTCATCCGCCGCCGCGTCGCCCCACTACATAATAAGGGGAGGCCGGCATGGCTTTTCAGGAACGCGGCCGATGTCATGAGGCCTCTCCCCGACATGAAGCACAACTTCACGGTGATGGGGCACACTCATTTTTGTCAGCGGCTTTTCCATCTCGATGTGGGTCGACGGCAGGGCCGAGAGAGCTGGCAAGGTCGTCAAGGGGCCTCTGTTCGGGTTGCTGGCGGGAGTGGTCTCGCTGAGCAACAACTCTCGCCAAGCCGACATCATCACCATGATGTCGTACTTCAACGCGCACGACCTTGACCCAAGGTGGGCCGAGCCGGAGGAGGAGGGGGTGCAGGAGTTCTTCGACAACCTGTCGGAGAGGTTTGTCCGCGATGAGCCACTACTTATCAAGGACACCACCAAGGATGAGCTAGACTACATCGCTGCCAGGGCAGTGGAGGCGGCGCTTGCCAGGGAAGCTGGCAGCATCGACCATGTGGAGAACGAGGCCGAGGTGGCCGCGGAGGAGGACCTTGCCGGATGGGCAGAGCCTGCTGGGGAGGCCAGCAGCGCCGGTACCGGGGCCCCTCTAATCGAAGATGTGGTCGAGGAGTCGACCGAGGGAGAGGTCGGGGCTGACGACCCTCCGGCAACGGGGAGAAAGCGTGTCCTGCAGCGGGCCAGCTCTAGTGAGCCGGTCCGGCCTGGCAGGACCGGACAGCGGCAAGAGGCCCAGGGGAGTCCGTGCGCCCGACGAGGGCCGCGGCAGCGAGGAAGGTGGTGAAGGCCGCGGTGGCGAAGAAGAAAGAGACCGCCTCTTCTTCATCCAAGCGTCGCCGGACTCCATCCCCTTCCCCTCCTCCTGCAGATGTCGACACAGAGGTCATCCTCGATCTTGGGTCTCTTAGCCCAAGGAGGAAGAGGAAGGCAGCGGAAGAGGAGGTTGAGGATGAGTAAGCATCTCGCCTTTCATCATCTCCGTTCCTTCTGACCGTGCTGGTTTCCTTGACTTGTTTTTATTCTTGTAGGGATATGGAGACGCTGGCCTAGAGGGTGGCGAAGAGGGCCAGGGCCTCGACGGGCGGCCAGCCCTCAGCAGGCACCTCGAGTGCGCCCCTGGTGGTGGAGAGCAGCCCGGATAGCAGCCCTCGGCACAGCTCCCAACATGCGTTCACCACTTGTTCCCCATCAACGTGTGTTGGGGTATGATCCCTTGGCAGTGACCTTGCCTTGGTTGTAGGAGGATGACGGCAGCAGGAGGAGCCACTGAGGGTAACCCCCAACACGCCGCCCCCATCAACCACGCCGCCCCGAGGGGCGTCCCGGGCAAGGGTGCCAAGCACCGAGCCCATGCGCACGGAGGAGGATGAGGGGGCCACTGCTTCCTAGACCACGCAGGTGAGTTAATTTCCCTCTGTCCCTGTTCTTGATTTCTGTTTTCAAACCTTGGTGATGTAGGGTAGAACCCTAGGGGCCAATACATCACGAGAGGAGCGGATCCCGCGATGAACATGAAGAACACGAGGGGAAACACGAGGAGAAACACAAGGGGAAACATGAGAGAAACACTAAACCAACAAGAAATAGTCACACATATGCTAGATCCTCAAGTAAATAAGAGATCACATGATCCACGGACAACTAAGGATGATACAAAAGGTAGTCGGTCTTCTCCGTGAGGAGGTCTTGAGGTATTCTCCGCAAGGAGGTCTTGAATCCAAAGGGATCTTCTCCGAAGAGGGGCTGCGGTCTCTCTCGTGGAGTAGATCTGATGTGGATGAGCAATGCTCTATCTCTAATATGAGCTAAACCAATGCTAACCCTAACTAGGAGGAGGTGGGGGAGTATATATAGTGCTAGCCCACGAAGGGGTAAGTGAGAGGGGGGATACATGGGCCTTTAGCCCGATCTCTGTGCACAGGCAGGTGCCAGATGTTCGGGCTGGGGGCTGGATGTCCGGCGGCTCGTGAAGAGCCGGATGTCCGGGTCTGTGGCCGGATGTCCGGGCTGAACTTGGCCGGCTTCGGTTGCATTCTGTGATGAGGAGCCGAATTTCCAGGCGAAGGGGTCGGATGTCCGGTGCTTCGGGAGGAGCCGGATGTCCGGGCTGACGTGGTTCAGCTTTTTGTGCGTTATGTGATGGGCGCCAGATTTCCGAGGGTCGGGCCAGATGTCTGGGCTGGTCCGGATGTCCGGGCTGGGGCCAGATGTCCGGGGCCTGTAGTAGCTGGCCCTTCTTCCTTCTCCTTCCTTTGCTTCCACGTATGCTTGGCCTTGGTCCTTGGGCTCTCCATGGTCTCCTCGGGTGTACCTGAGTATGCACAAGGTCCGCGCTTGAAGTAGCATCCATGTCTTACATGCGGAAAGGGAAGATTTGTAAAGGAGCGAGTTCACCTTAGGTCCAATGGCGTATGCTCGAGTGTACATGGGGATGACCGTAGGATGCTCTGCATCATCTCCCCTCCCTTGGGGAAGATCCGACTTCAGATCATGATCCTCATCACCATGGAAACGGTTGTTGTGGACGGACTTTTAGTTGGACGGAGTTGAATTCATTGCACAATCCAAGTACTCCAAGGTGTCGCCGGAGTGGTATACATGCAAGATAAGCAAACACAAACAACACTCGAAAATACAATGGTTAGCGCACACAAAGTGTCCATCATGTACGAATGAGTCCATGCGACAAGATTGTTCATGACAAAGCGCATGAAGCTTATCAAGATGATATGGACTGGTATGCAAAGCATTCAGGGGAGCAAAAGCATTCATTGTGCACAAAATGTATTGTTAATGTGAGCAATGCAACCACGGTGCAAAATGATTTCATAGAGAGACGGTTTATCAATAGCATGAATATGGCAATGGATGCTCAATATGAGTATGTTATCATGCAATTGATGGTAGGCAATATGATCATGATGTATGAAGATGCCATCAAGAAAGATCACAACAAATTTTCTAAGAAAGTGCACAATCTCATATATCATGGATGACATGGGAATACAAGATGCAACAAGGCAATCATGATGTGAGTCAATCCATCCATAAGATGCAAATTTGTCATGTGTATGATATGTCCATCGAGCATGACATGTGTGAACACAATCAACAAATATGGAGGTGTTGGTGTACCAATGCTCGATGTCGTGGCATGAGTGGAGGTTCGAAGGTGCATCCAATAAGTCCGAGCGCTCCTCAATGTGAAGGTCTATAGAGCCAATCTTCAATGTTGCTCCTCCGTCCGCGAGATGTATCATATATGCAACAAGAAGGAAATAACAATGAAAGAATGACCCATCCAATATGCGTATTTGAGGATGGCTCAAAGGGAAGGAGTTCACCTTTATGAGAATGTCAAAAATGTTGGTGCCGCGCATCGTGTACGCCTTCACATGACCATGTGGTCTCGTGATGGTACCACCTTTTGAATTCTTCAAAATGAAAGAACATGACAAACACTCGGAAAAACAAATGATGTTAACGGCAGTGCAAAACCTATCATTCCTGTGGTAAGATACCCAACAAGTGTATGCATCATGCTCATCATAAGAAAGGATAAGGGAGCATTTCGTAGTATGGAGGCACATGATGCAAGAACAACCAAATACAGTAGGCTCAATCCAACAAGCATGCATCACAAGTAAAGTGTCAAAGTCTCCAAGGTCAATAAGCATAGTATGGTTGCACTCACTACAAGTAGATATGAGAGAGGCAACTAATGGACACAAGAGACAATGATCAAGATATATCATGTGAGAGGCATGAACATGTATGTCATCAACCCAAGAAAGCGAGTAATAGTGGAACATGGGTGATGCGACAAAGCAAGCAATCATAGTAATCAAGTCAAGTAAGCTAGTAGTGCGAAGATGCAACGTACTAGAAGGGATCATGTCAAACATGTCATGTGTGTAAATAGTGGGCATGAATAATTCACATGACATAGAATAAGCATGAAAGCAAGATATGAGGAAGGTATCAGCATTGTATTGGCGAGAGGCCATATGTAAATAGCAATGGGACATCATGACTCTCCCAACACAACAAGCAACATTAGCATGAGGCACATGATAAACATGGCAATAGCAACAAGGATATCCATCAAGCATGCAAATACACATAGGAGTAGCATAATGGCGAATCATGGGTAGATGCAAGCAAGGGTCACAATTGCATGGCAAAATCATGTAAAGATGCATAACATGCAAAGTGAACAAGATACAATGGGCATAAAGTAACAAGTGATATATAGCCCATAGCTGTGTGAGAGCCAAGTAAAAGAGATGCGCGTAGGCGTTGCGCGAAGAGAACGGTGGGAATGACAATCCACGGGATCCCAAATCATCGTTGCTCACAAGAGCTTGTTTCATTAACTCTTGGGATTGAGAGGTTGACGAGTATACATGAGTACCTACACAAAACAAAGACAAAGGAAAAATTGTGTGTGCATGGTGTATGTACACATCATCCATTATGATGCGCACGTGCTTGTGTTGGTTAGCACAAAATATTCAATGCTCAAATAAATGAGATGCGTGATATAGAAACATGTCATCCATCATTGTAGGTTTGTTGTGATGTATGGTGTTGGGGATATGAGTACTGGAGATAAACCGGCTCAGAATGGCCGGGTTAACTCCATAAAGATAGAAGCCCATGAAGACATGAAGATGGTGGCTCTTTACGAAGGCCAAAGGCCCAAAGGCAGGTTAAAGCCTATAGATGTAAACCGACTTTGTCATGTAACTTGTATTGTAAGTTAGAGGAATAGAGACCGAGCCGAACACATCTATGATCCGGCCTCGGGACTCTGTAAACCGGCGGGCGTCAGCCTGTGTACATAAAGGGACGACCCGGCCACGGTTTGAGGACAACAGACAACAACTCGAGAGCCAAGCAAAGCGGATTTGCTCCGTGGTCATCAAAACCCTAGCAATACCAACCACAACTAGATGTAGGCTTTTACCTTCATCGAAGGGGCCAAACTAGTATAAAACCCCTCGTGTCCCTTGTCCGGTTTAACCCCTTTAAGCTAACCCGTAGCGATGGCTCCACGACTAAGTCCTTTCACGAGGACATCTGCTGTGTCAAACCCACGACATATGGCATAATGGAGACTCAAATTGGGCAATGCATCATGAGAAATATGTAGAGCATTGTTATTCATGGAATGCATATGGTGCAAGCAATTATGAGAATCATGCAATGTATGGAAACGATGGGGGTCTCCTCATGAGCATTAATGGAAACATCACTTGGAGAATATTGACCACATTCAAAACAAAGCATATTTGGAACAATGTGATCATGGCATGGCATAGTAGATGAATTGCACAAATGACATAAAGGAAGCATATCAATATCATCACATGAAAAACAAAAGCCAATGACCATCATCTTGTCATCTATGCCATACAAATGGGATTTATTTAATGGGGCATTGATGTAGGGTGGAACCCTAGATGGCCGATCTTTCACGAATGGAGCGGAACCCACGAAGAACACGAGGGGAAACACGAGAGAATCACTCAAACCAACAACATCGATCACATATGTGCTAGATCCTCGAAACACAAAGAGATACATGATCCAAATCCAACAAGGGACGATACAAAGGGTAGCCGGTTCTTCTCCGTGAGGAGGTCTTGAATCCACAAGGGGATCTCCCCGTAAAGGGGTCTTGAATCCAAGGTGGATCTTCTCCGAGGAGGGGTCACGGTCTCTCTCAAGGAGTAGATCCGATATGGATGAGTGAAGCTCTATCTCACAAATGAGCTAACACAACGCTAACCCTAAAACGTAGGTAGGAGAAGAGTATATATAGTCTAGTGGGGTGAAGGGGTACATGGGCCTCGGCCCTTACACTGTGCGCAGACAAGGGAGGCCGGACGTCTGGGTGTCGGGCCGGATGTCTGGGCTGAGGCGGCCGGATGTCTGGGCTGGTGAAGCTGGCCATGTCGCTCTCGGGTTCAGGGGTGTCCGGATTTCCGGGCAGGAGGCCGGATACCCGGGACCTCGGGAAGGCCTGGATGTCTGGGCTTGCGGGGCCGGATGTCCGGGGCCTGTAAGCGCTTGGTGGTTAAGCAGCTATAGTGGACGACGCTCCAAAGGCCGGATGTCCAGGGCTTGGGTGATGTTCTTGGCTCCTTTCGTTGGTTCTCTTCATCCGTGGACTTGGGGACTTGTCCGTCTTCACGTGCATCTTCGGGAGGGTCCCCTTGGTACCTAATCATGCACAACATCTCGGACTTAGGTAGCAGCCATGTCTAGAGAGGATCATATGCAATATCACTAAGGAGAGAAGTCACATCGGTCTCGAGAGCGCTAGCTCTATCTCGAGTCATGGGTCCTCTTGGCTCTTGTTCATGCGATGGTAGGTCCATGGGGATGACCGTAGGATGCTCCGCATCATCTCCCCTCCCTTGGGGAAGATCCAATCTCGGATCGAAATCCTCATCACCATGGTAGGGCGAGAGATCTTTCATGTTGAAGATGTCGCTCACAGAGTACTTGTCGCACGGGATGTCGATCTTGTAGGCGTTGCTGTTGTAGCGTTCAAGCACCTTGAAGGGTCCATCTGCTCGTGGTCAAAGTTTGGACTTGTGTTCGTTGGGGAAGCGATCCTTGCGAAGGTGCAGCCACACAAGAACTCCAATGTTGAGTACCATGGGGAGCTTGTTGATGTTGTGGTTGTATGCAAGTCGTTGTACTTGGCGCTCGATGGTTTTCCTTGTATCTTCATGCACCTTCTTGAGATGGTTCACACATGCACTTGCATTCATATTGATGCGCTCTTGTAGTGGTAGAGGGAGAATGTCCAATGGGGACAAAGGGTTGAATCCGTAGATGACCTCGAAGGGGGGCTTGCCGGTTATTGAGTGTCTTGCACGGTTGTAGGTGAACTCGACGATAGGAAGACACTCCTCCCACTCCTTGATGTTCTTCCTGATGAGTACTCGAAGTAGAGCAGAGAGTGTGCAGTTGGTCACCTTTGTTTGACCGTCGGTTTGAGGATGGTAAGCCGTGGAGAAGAGTAGCTTGATTCCGAGCTTGGTGCATAGGGTCTTCCAAAAGTAGCTTAGGAACATGACGTTGCGGTCCGAGACAATCGTTTTTGGCACTCCATGAAGACACAATATTACCCTACAAAGAAGATTGGCAACATGTGAAGCATCGTCTATCTTGTTGCAAGGAATGAAATGTCCCATCTTGGAGAAACAGTCCACAACGACAAATACCGAATCCTTTCCATTTCGAGTCCTAGGCAATCCAAGTACAAAATCCATGCTAATGTCTTCCCATGGTTGATATGGAATTGGTAGAGGCATGTAAAGGCCGTGGGATTGAGCTTTAAACTTAGCTTTGCGACATGTAAAGCATTGGTTGGTGAAGCGATTGACGTCACGAAACATCTTGGGCTAATAGTACTTCTTTTATGTGCTCAAATGTAACGCCTCGAGACCGTTGCACCAGGTTTCTTCCAGTTATTTGCTGTCTTTGCCATGTCATTTGCTTGCGTGTTGCATCTTGCCATGTCATCATGTGCATTGCATAATCATGTTTTCAAAACTAGCATCCGTCCCGGTCTCCCGTTCCTTCCGTTGTCTGTTTTGAGCCCAGACACACTCGCACGTGCCCGCGGCATGTCCGAAATATTATTTTATAAGTGGCCAGAAAATATTCTCGGAATGGGTTGAAAGTTGGCATGTGGTGTTGTTATAGTGTAGATAGGCCGCCTGTCAAGTTTCATCGCATTCGGAGTCCGTTTGACGCCCAACGGATAACTATAGCGGCAGTATAGCCGGTCTATCATCGGACGTTTTCGGTCTCCGGAAACAGTTGCCAGGATGCACTCCTTCTCTCTCATCTCAGCCCAATCCCCTCTCCGCACAACTCACCAAACCCCTCCTCGCGTTTCGAATCGTCCGATCAAGATCAAACGGTCCGAAAATGGACTAGTTCCCCAAACCCTAGCCCCCTTTCTATTTATAGACGTCTCCCCTACCATTTTGGCCTCCTACCTACCCCCCTCCTCAATTTCCGCAGCCAGCCGCCACCTCCCTCCTCGGATCAGCCATTAGCCACCTCTCCCACCACTTGGCAAGCCGCGAGTGGCTGCGCCGGCGCCGGCCGCCCCCTGTGGCCTCTCTCGCGCCGCCACGCGTCCCTCCTGGCGTCCTGCACCGCCGTGGCCCGCCCAGGCCTGGGGCAAGCCCACGGAGCCCATCGGGGCCCGTCCCTGACCCCGCGCGCCGCAGCCTCTGATCCAGATCGGGAGATCCAGATCCAGCGCGTCCCCGCTGCCTTGCGACCCCGCCGCCCGCTCATCGCCGGCGACCTCTCAGGCCAGCCCTGTTGCCCCGCCTCTCTGCTTCCCT
>NC_041382.1:360432710-360525742 GCF_002162155.2 Triticum dicoccoides | reverse complement strand
TCTCTCTCTCTTTCTCTCTCTCTCTCGCAGGTGCGTTGCCAGAGGCCCCGTTCGCCACCGCCTCGACTCAGTTCGTCACAGCAGGGAACCGTCGCCGCCATGGCCTTCCTCGACGCCGCCCATGTTCAACTCCGGCCGGATCCGGTTCCTAGGGGTCGGATCCATCCATCCTCGACCTTGTCTCCAGCTGTCCCGCTCCCTGGACCTCGCCGGAGCAGCGCTATGCCGCCGTCGTCGTCCTGCTTCAGGGAGGAGCAAGAACCACTGGCTCCTCTGCTTCGTTGACCGCGGCCACCTCCCCATGGGCCGATTCCCAGCGCACGGCCCGGCCTGCTGCAGCCGCTCCATCGAACTGGCCCACGAGGCCCATGGTGAGAAGCCGCCCAGATCCTATGCACTGTTGGGCCCGCCTATGTTTGTTTCCTTCTGCGAATTTGTCTATTATCTAGTGGTTTATAGATTTGCAGAAAAACCCCTAAGCTCCATGCATATCATAACTCTCCAACCGTGCATCTTTTGTAAAAACTTTATATATGGAAAATGCTTAAAATTGTGTCTAGTTCCATAATATACAACTTCCAACCATGTTTAAAATGTTTAAACTATTATTTGATTAAATTTGCTTAAATAACTTGTTAAAATGTTTTATTTCATAATTAAATAACCGTAGCTCCAAATTTAATAAACTTTAGATGTAATTGGGGTAGAAAAATGCCTAGTTTATCATGGCGACCTTACTTTGCATGTTTAACAACTCTAAAATATGGTTTAGGGCAGAACAGTACCAAACCTAAAATATGCACGTGAGTTTCCGGACTTGTCGTTTGTTGTTCCGGCCTCATTTAAACTTGCCTAGATAGGTAGGTCCATTATGCTTCACCCCTTGCCATGCTAACCAACATTTAATTTTGTTGAGTACATAAACGGGAGAGAACTAAATAAGTCATGTGGTGTTTCATCAATATGCAACTCGTTGCATATTGAGCTCCACTCAACTTTTAGTTTTGCTTGTGCACTTTGCCATGCCATTCTATATTAAACCGGACATGCATCATAATTGGTTGTGCATCATGCCATGTTTATGTGATGGTTGTTTACTATGTTGTTTGCTTCTTTCTGGGTTGCTTCTCTCGTTACCTTCGGTTTCGTTCCGGAGTTGTGAGGATACGTTCGGCTACGTCCGTTCGTCTTCTTCATGGACTCGTTCTTCTTCGTTGTGGGTTTCAGGCAAGATGACCATACCCTCAAAATCACTTCTATCTTTGCTTGCTAGTTGCTCGCTCTATTCCTATGCCGCGCTACCTACCACTTGTTATATCATGCCTCCCATATTGCCATGTCAAGCCTCTAAACCACGATCCTAGCAAACTGTTGTTTGGCTATGTTACCGCTTTGCTCAGCCCCTCTTATAGCGTTGGTAGTTGCTGGTGAAGCTGAAGTTTGTTCCATGTTGAAACATGGATATGTTGGGATATCACAATATCTCTTATTTTAATTAATGCATCTATATACTTGGTAAAGGGTGGAAGGCTCGGCCTTATGCCCAATGTTTTGTTCCACTCTTGCCGCCCTAGTTTCCATCATACCGGTGTTATGTTCCTTGATTTTGCGTTCCTTACGCGGTTGGGTGTTATGCGGACCCCTTGACAGTTCGCTTTGAATAAAACTCCTCCAGCAAGGCCCAACCTTGGTTTTACATTTTCTAACAACCTATTACCCTTCCATTGGGTCGGCCAACCCAAGGGTCATCTTTATTTTAACCCCCCAGAGCCAGTGCTTCTCTAAGTGTTGGTCCGAACCGAGCCACCCGCGGGGCCACCGTGGGGAAACTCGATGTTTGGTTTTACTCGTAGCCTGTCTCATCTGGTGTTTCCCTGAGAACGAGATACGTAAGACTCTATCGGGATTGTCGGCACATCGGGTGGCTTTGCTAGTCTTGTTTTACCATTGTCAAAATGTCTTGTAACCGGGATCCCGAGTCTGATCGGGTCTTCCGAGGAGAAGGAATATCCTTCGTTGACCGTGAGAGCTTGTGATGGGCTAAGTTGGGACACCCTGCAGGGTTTTGAACTTTCGGCCTCTTATAGCATTGCTAGTTGCTGGTGAAGCTGAAGTTTGTTCCATGTTGAAACATGGATATGTTGGGATAACACAATATCTCTTATTTTAATTAATGCATCTATATACTTGGTAATGGGTGGAAGGCTCGGCCTTATGCCCGGTGTTTTGTTCCACTCTTGTCGCCCTAGTTTTCATCATACCGGTGTCATGTTCCTTGATTTTGCGTTCCTTACGCGATTGGGTGTTATGCGGACCCCTTGACAGTTCGCTTTGAATAAAACTCCTCCAGGAAGGCCCAACCTTGGTTTTACATTTTCTAACAACCTATTACCCTTCCATTGGGTCAGCCAACCCAAGGGTCATCTTTATTTTAACCCCCCGAGCCATTGCTTCTCTAAGTGTTGGTCCATACCGAGCCGCCTGCGGGGCCACCTCGAGGAAACTCGATGTTTGGTTTTACTCGTAGCCTGTCTCATCCGGTGTTGCCCTGAGAACGAGATACGTAAGACTCTATCGGGATTGTCGGCACATCGTGTGGCTTTGCTGTTCTTGTTTTACCATTGTCGAAATGTCTTGTAACCGGGATCCCGAGTCTGATCGGGTCTTCCAGGGAGAAGGAATATCCTTCGTTGATCGTGAGAGCTTGTGATGAGCTAAATTGGGACACCCTGCAGGGTTTTGAACTTTCGAAAGTCGTGCCTGTGGTTATGGGCAGACGGGAATTTCTTAATGTCCGGTTGTAGAGAACTTCACACTTGACTTAATTAAAATACATCAACTGCGTGTGTAGCCATGATGGTCTCTTTCCGGCAGAGTCCGGGAAGTGAACACGGTTCTTGTGTTATGCTTGAACATAAGTAGTTTCAGGATCACTTCTTGATCACTGCTAGTTCACGACTGTTGCGTTGCTTCTCTTCTCTCTCTTATTTGCGTAAGTTAGCCACCATATATGCTTAGTGATCGATGTAGCTCCACCTCATTACCTTCTCCTACCCATAAGCTTAAATAGTCTTGATCTCGCGGGTGTGAGATTGCTGAGTCCTCGCGGCTCACGGATACTTCCAAACAGTTGCAGGTGCCGATGATACCAGTGCAGTTGACGCAACCCAGCTCAAGTGGGATCTCGATGAAGATCTTGATTGTTGTTTTGTTTCGTTTCCTATTGATCAGTAGTGGAGCCCTGTTGGGACGATCGGGGATCTAGCATTTGGGGTTGTCTTCTTTTATTTTGATTCCGTAGTCGGACCTTGATTGTAGTCTGGATGATGTATGTTTAACTTGTATTTGTGTGAAAAGTGGCGATTGTAAGCTGACTCTTTATCCGTTTCTTATTTAGTACATGGGATGTGTAAAGATTACCACTCTTGCGACATGCCTACCATGTGGTTATGCCTCTAAGTCGTGCCCCGACACGTGGGAGATATAGCTGCATCGTGGGTGTTACAAGTTGGTAATCAGAGCCTTCCCCGACTTAGGAGCCCCCTTCTTGATCGAATCGCTGACATTGTTGAGTCTAGAACAAAATGTTTTGAGTCTTAGGATTATATATATCGGAGAGTAGGATTCTTTTTACTCCTCAGTCCCTTCGTCGCTCTGGTGAGGCCTCCTGATGTAGAGTTTTGACTCTTTTCTCCTCAAATTTCATGAAAAAAATTAGGATCACGCGGGTATCTTGGAATCGTTCCGATGGTTTTGTGACGAGAACATTGTTTTTGGTGCCTCCTGACATTTAGGGGTTGTGGCAGTGTCCCGGGGAGTTGAGCTCCGAGCTGTCGTCGTCACAATTTTATCGTTGCAGTTCTGGAATACCTAAGTTCGCCAACATCGAAAATCTCTTTTATGAAGTTGCTGGTGAGATAACCTCGACGCCACCCAGTACTGGGGTGGGAGTTCGGGAGTATTGCCATAACTCGTATAACGGATGCTTTTCGAAGGTTGAGGTACACGATTTCCGAAGGTTTCTTGGTTATGTGTTGAAGGATGGATACAGTTGGATGTAGGATCTGTTAGTTTTGGGTGAGATATTGTGCTTCCCCTATATCCCCAACACCTGATTGCATAACCAGAAAGTTTTGGGAGTTTATAAGTGGGAATTCAAGTAGCTCCTAGAATATCTTTCCAACAGACACAGATACGATATGGGATCTATCATATGTTCGTTTCGGCTTATTTTTCAAGCCAATCCTTTGTTTTGTTTTGGATTGTGGTATTCGATTTGCTTCAATGTCAAGTGTTGATTCCATACCTTTCCTAAGCGGTGTTCTCATATTTCTATGTGAATACTTATCCTTCATGATAATCGAGATTGTCTTGTCAATCCTTTTCAACCGCCTTCTTTTCTCTTCAAGTGGATCCGATCATTTCAACATTCATGAGATAAATTCTAAGTTTTCTCAATGTTATTTGTTTCATCTGTCCCAAGTTTCCTTTGTTTTCCCGCCCTCCCACCCTTCTCTTCAAGGACTCAAATTTTCTTAATCAAGTATCCTTTTATTGATGGGAAGTCTCTTCATTCTTTTCAATCAATGTTTTTATCCGGTGATTCTCAGGAAGATGCTAGCGGAGCTTCAAGTTCATCATTCTTCATTCTCTTTTCTTCTTCAGTAGATTCATGTCAAGCTTTGTCGATCATATCCTTTCCTCTTTTCAAATGTCTTCTCAGGCCGGTGCACCTCTTAATCATCCACTTCTCGCCATTCATTTGTTCTGGAGTGCTGAAGATATCTCAGAAGATTCGCGTTTCCATTGCTAATTCGTTTAAGCTATCTCGAGGTTGTTATCTCATTCAAGCCATTAAATTCAACTAGTGCAATCCCTCTTTTAAATCGTTCAATGGTATTTTCTTTTGAGTGGGCCCTAACCCACAAGTCTTTTTCCAGGATCTTACCTAACTCTTGTAATTTTCCCGGAGTTATTCTCAAATTCATTTATAAGTTTGACGCAAGAATGATTTCAAATATCTTTCTCCAAGATCTTTCAAATTATTTTCATCGCCGGTTCAACCTTTCTAATATTCATCCCGGAGTATCTCAACGATTCATGGCGGTGTTTCTGATTGTCATTCTCAACATTTGAATACTGAAGAGGAGTTTCTCTTCAATCTTATCCATTCTCTTGAAGATTCATGGTTCTAGCGTTATGCCATCCTCTCAAATTATTCCGTTTGTCAGTAATTCTTTTCTTACCCATCCGGAGTAATTCAGGAGTCTTTTCAGTTTGAATCTTCTGAGCCCTTCATCTCAGAATTATTCATTCTCAGCATTGATCTCTCTTTCCCAATCTTACCGGTGCATCATTCAAGTATGCTCTAATCAGCTAGGGATCTCTTCGTTCACTTGCATCTAAATTCTCTCAAGTATCTTCATTCATTTTCTAATTCTCCTCGGTGTTTCTTTATCTTTTCTTTGTTCATTTTCAATTCTTACGGTGGTTCATTCAAGATTTCTCTTCCTCCGTTATCATATCAATTCATTCGTTGTTTCAAAACCCCACCGGTGGTTCATCGAAGACCTTCTCAAGTTTGCTCTATATCTTTCCTCAATCCTTTCCAACAAGAATAAGTAGTATGTCAAATCCGTTGCTTGTCATCAATTTAAATTGGGGATGGATAAGCATAATGTAATTCTTATTCTTGTTTCATCGAGTGAATCCAATTTCTTATTCCGGAGGTTCATCAAAATTCTTGATCTCTTTTGTTCATCTTTCTTTTCCGGAGTTCCAAGTTTTTCCGCATTATCTCCTCGCGAAGATCCATCTAAATAATTGCAAGGCTTCACCTTGTGTTTACAACTTCTCTTTCTTTTTATCATCCTTTTATAACCGGAGTTCTTCATGGAGGCTCTACATGGTGGCTCATCAAGGATTCCTTTCATTCTTCAATTGTTCTTCAAGTTTTCTCTCGGAGTTATGATACGCCAAGCTATACTCTAAAATAAACATGGTGCTCAACACATGTTTTGTTTTGAGGAGTTCAAGCATTTTTATCTTGCATTTGGAAGTGCAATTGTTTCTACCTTATCATCTGAGGTGGTGTTTTGTCATTCTCCATAATTTCCCTTCAGGTTTCATGATTCACAAGTTTTCAAAGAGTGACATATTTAAATCCATCATTTTCCCTTCGCTCAAGAGATCTTTTCAACCAATCAATCCTTTTGTTGGAGTTACCTTGGGTTAGTTTTCACCTAAAGCCTTCCCTAAGGAATGTTGCTTATTGTGATGTCTATCAATGATCCATGTTTTTCTTCTATCCTCTCGGTGAAAGGAGTTGTCATCTCCTTGTTGACCTCAATCCAATCTTTTGTTTCCGTTAGTGGCAGAATTTCACCTCATAATTTTGAGACGTTTTCCATAAGCCCACAACAAGCTTGTTTCTTTCGTATTGTTTTCCCAACAACTCCGTCCAATTCTCTATGGAAGGATGCTTTCAAATTCATTCGAGGTAGAAGATGTTGTTTTCTCCTTCGTTACTTTCAATTTGTTCTATCTTTTGTTCCGGAGGCAGTGTGTTGTTGACTTCATCAAGTATCCTCTCATCTTGTCAAGCTCATGTTCAATTCCGTCCATTTACAATCGGAGTGTTGTCCAAATGATATCATTCTTATTCCTTCTTTATCTTGTTTTTAACCCGAGTGGTTTCAATATCTATCTTGCCACTTAACCTCTAGATTCTCGTCATATCCCATGTTCCTCTTATCTATCGGAGTGTTTTCAACTTCTTGCATCTTTGTTGGCTTCCTTCTTTCAATTTGTTCAACCTCGCAAGGTTCTTTGTTTCACTCATTTGTCAAAGAAGCAACTTTGTTTTAAATCTTCATCTTTCGTTTTCTCTCCGGTGCCATCCTAGATCTCGGGACGAGATCCTCTCGTAGTGGTGGAGTGTTGTAACGCCACAAGACCATTGTGCCAAGTGTCTTCCAGTTATTCGCTATCTTTGCCATGTCATTTGATTGCGTGTTGCATCTTGCCATGTCATCATGTGCATTGCGTCATCATGTTTTCAAAACTTGCATCCGTCCCGGTCTCCCTGTTCCTTCCGTTGTCCGCTCTGAGCCCAGACACACTCAGACGTGCCCGCGGCATGTCTGAAATATTATTTTATAAGTGGCCAGAAAATGTTCTCAGAATGGGTTGAAAGTTGGCATGCGGTGTTGTCATAGTGTAGATAGGCCGCCTGTCAAGTTTCATCGCATTCGGAGTCTGTTTGACGCCCTAATGGATAACTATAGCGATAGTATAGCCGGTCTATCGTCGGACATTTTCGGTCTCCGGAAACAGTTGTCGAGCTGCACTCCTTCCCTCTCATCTCAGCCCAACCCCCTCTCTGCACAGCTCACCAAAACCCTCCTCGCGTTTTGAACCCTCCGATCAAGATCAAATGGTCCAAAAACGGACTAGTTCACCTAACCCTGGCCCCCTTTCTATTTATAGATGTCTCCCCTGCCATTTTGGCCTCCTACCTACCCCCCTCAATTTCCGTAGCCAACCGCCGCCTCCCTCCTCGGATCAGCCGCTGGCCACATCTTACCGCCACTTGGCAAGCCGTGAGTGGCTGCGCCGCCGCCAGCCACCCCCTGTGGCCTCTCCCGCGCCACCACGCGTCCCTCCTCGCGTCCTGCACCGTCGTGGCCCGCCCAGGCCCGGGGCAAGCCCGCGGAGCCCATCGGGGCCCGTCCCCGACCCCGTGCGCCGCAGCCTTTGATCCAGATCGTGCGATCCCAATCCAGCGCGTCGCCGCCGCCTCGCGACTCCGCCGCCTTGTCGCTCATCGCCGGCGACCTCTCAGGCCAGCCCTGTCGCCCCGCCTCTCTGCTTCCCTCTCCTCCTCCCTCGGCCTTCCTCCCTAAACTCTCTCTCTCTCTCATAGGTGCGTCGACAGAGGCCCCTTTCGCTGTCGCCTTGCCTCAGTTCATCGCAGTAGGGAACCGTCGCCGCCATGGCCTTCCTCGACGCCGCCCTTGTTCAACTCTGGCCGGATCCGGTGCCTGGGGGTCGGATCCATCCGTCCTCGACCATGTCTCTGGCCGTCCCGTGCCCTGGACCTCGCCGAAGCCGCGATATGTCGCCGTCGTCGTCCTTCTTCGGGGAGGAGCAGGAACCGCTCGCTCCTCTTCTTCGTTGACCGCATCCACCTCCCCATGGGCTGATTCCCAGTGCAGGGCCCGGCCTGCTGTAGCCGCTCCATCGAACCGGCCCACAAAGCCCATGGTGAGCAGCCGCCCAGACCCTATGCACTATTGGGCCAGCCTGCAGATTCGGCCCGCCTGTGTTTTTTTCCTTCTGCGAATTTGTCTATTATCCAGTGATTTACAGATTTGCAGAAAAACCCCTAAGCTCCATGCATATCATAACTCTCCAACCGTGCATCTTTTGTAAAAACTTTATATATGGAAAATGCTTAAAATTGTGTCTAGTTTCATCATGTGCAACTTTCAACCATGTTTAAAATGTTTAAACTGTTGTTTGATTAAATGTGCTTAAATAACTTGTTAAAATGTTTTATTTCATAACTAAATAACCCTAGCTCCAAATTTAATAAACTTTATATGTAATTGGGTTAGAAAAATGCCTAGTTTATCATGGTGACCTTACTTTGCATGCTTAACAACTTTAAAATATGGTTTAGGGCAGAACAATACCAAACCTAAAATATGCACATGAGGAGTTTCCGGACTTGTTGTTTGTTGTTCCGGCCTCATTTAAACTTGCCTAGATAGGTAGTTCTATTATGCTTCACCCCTTGCCATGCTAACCAACATTTAATTTTGTGGAGTACATAAACGGGAGAGAACTAAATACTTCATGTGGTGTTTCATCAATATGCAACTCATTGCATATTGAGCTCCACTCAACTTGTAGTTTTGCTTGTGCACTTTGCCATGCCATGCCTCATTAAACCGGACATGCATCATATTTGGTTGTGCATCATGACATGTTTATGTGATGGTTGTTTACTATGTTGTTTGCTTCTTTCCGGGTTGCTTCTCTCGTTAGCTTCGGTTTCGTTTCGGAGTTGTGAGGATACGTTCGACTACGTCCGTTCTTCTTCGTCATGGACTCGTTCTTCTTCCTTGCGGGATTTCAGGAAAGATGACCATACCCTCGAAATCACTTCTATCTTTGCTTGCTAGTTGCTCGCTCTATTGCTATGCTGCGCTACCTACCACTTGTTATATCATGCCTCCCATATTTCCATGTCAAGCCTCTAACCCACCATCCTAGCAAACTGTTGTTTGGCTATGTTACCACTTTGCTCAGCCCCTCTTATAGTGTTGCTAGTTGCATGTGAAGCTGAAGTTTGTTCCATGTTGAAACATGGATATGTTGGGATATCACAATATCTCTTATTGTAATTAATGCATCTATATACTTGGTAAAGGGTGGAAGGCTCGGCCTTATGCCTTGTGTTTCGTTCCACTTTTGCCGCCCTAGTTTCCATCATACCGGTGTTATGTTCCTTCATTTTGCGTTCCTTACACGGTTGGGTGCTATAGGGACCCCTTGATAGTTTGCTTTGAATAAAACTCCTCCAGCAAGGCTCAACCTTGGTTTTATATTTGCCTAACAACCTATTACCCTTCCCTTGGGTCGGCCAACCCAAGGGTCATCTTTATTTTAACCCCCCGGGCCAGTGCTTCTCTAAGTGTTGGTCCGAACCGAGCCTCCTGCGGGGCCACCTTGGGGAAACTCGAAGTTTGTTTTTACTCGTAGCTTGTCTCATCCGGTGTTGCCTTGAGAACGAGATACATGCGACTCCTATCAGGATTGTCGGCACATCGGGTGGCTTTGCTGGTCTCGTTTTACCATTGTTGAAATGTCTTGTAACCAGGATCTCGAGTCTGATTGGGTCTTCCAGGGAGAAGGAATATCCTTCGTTGACCATGAGAGCTTGTGATGGGCTAAGTTGGGACACCCCTGCAGGGTTTTGAACTTTCGAAAGTCGTGCCCGCGGTTATAGGCAGATGGGAATTTGTTAATGTCCGGTTGGAGAGAACTTGACACTTGACTTAATTAAAATACATCAACCGTGTGTGTAGCCGTGATGGTCTCATTTCGGCAGAGTCCGGGAAGTGAACACGGTTCTTGTGTTATGCTTGAATGTAAGTAGTTTCAGGATCACTTCTAGTTCATGACCGTTGCGTTGCTTCTCTTCTTGCTCTTATTTGTGTATGTTAGCCACCATATATGCTTAGTGCTTGCTGCAGCTCCACCTCATTACCTTATCCTACCAATAATCTTAAATAGTCTTCATCTCGCGGGTGTGAGAATGGTGAGTCCTTGTGACTCACAGATACTTCCAAACAGTTGCAGGTGCCGATGATACCAGTGCAGTTGACGCAACCCAGCTCAAGTGGGAGCTCGATGAAGATCTTGGTCATTGTTTTGTTTCATTTCCTGTTGATCAGTAGTGGAGCCCAGTTGGGACGATTGGGGATCTAGCATTTGGGGTTGTCTTCTTTTATTTTGGTTCCGTAGTCGGACCTTGATTGTATTCTGGATGATGTATGTTTAACTTGTATTTGTGTGAAGTGGCGATTGTAAGCCGACTCTTTATCCCTTTCTTATTCAGTACATGGGATGTGTAAAGATTACCCCTCTTGCGACAAGCCTACCATGCGGTTATGCCTCTAAGTCATGCCCCGACACGTGGGAGATATAGCCACATCATGGGTGTTACATCAAAGCTAATGACATTCAACTCAAGTTGAGTAACATGCATGCATATGCGGGAAAAGGGTGTCCGGCACAACATTTTCCTTACCTTTGATGTACTTGATGATATAAGGAAAAGACTCAATAAATTCACCATTTAGCATGACGCTGGTTTAACTTGGTTTGGCCCTTAAGGTACTTGAGCGTTTCATGATCGGTATGAATGATGAATTCATGAGGGAGAAGATAGTGTTCCCGTTCATGCAAAATGCGGACTAAAGCATATAGCTCTTTGTCATAGATGGGGTAATTGAGTTGTGCTCCAGAAAGTTTCTCACTAAAGTAAGCTATGGGGCGCTTCTCTTACGTTAACACACCTCCTATGCCATTACTGCTAGCATCACAATGAATCTCAAAGGGTTTGTCAAAGTTGGGTAATGCAAGCACGGGAGCATACGTAAGCAAATTCTTAAGCTCATTGAAAGCGGTATCTTGGGATGGTCCCCAAACAAAAGGCACATTCTTCTTGCTCAAAGCATGCAAAGGAGAAGCAATGGTGCTAAAATCTTTCACAAAGCAACGATAGAAACCCGCAAGGCCAAGAAAGCTACACACTTGTTGCAAGTTGGTTGGTTGTGGCCAAGTCTTAATAGCATTGATCTTGGACTCATCAACATGAACACCCTTAGAAGAAACAACAAAACCCAAGAAAACAAGCTTATCAACGCCAAAAGGGCATTTCTCCATATTAGCATAGAGACGCTCTTTTCGAAGAGTTTGAAAAACGGTTCGGACATGGGTGACATGCTCTTTGAGAGTCTTGCTAAAAACAAGGATATCATCGAAGTAGACCACAACAAACACACCAATGTAAGTGCGAAATACATGATTCATAAGACACATAAAAGTACCCAGTGCTTCCGATAGACCCATAGGCATGACTAACCACTCATACAAGCCAAACTTGGTTTTGAAAGCGGATTTGATAGTAACCACTCTTAAGATCAATTTTGGAAAATATTGTGGCACCACTAAGTTCATCAAGCATATCATCAAGGCGTGGAATGGGATACCTATAGCGAACGGTGATAGCATTGATAGGTCTACAATCGGAGCACATGCAAAAGCTACCATATCGTTTTGGCACAAGAATGACCGGGACGGCACAAGGGCTCAAACTTTCACGCACATGTCCATGGTCTATGTGATGCTTTACTTGCCTTTGTATTTCTTTATTTTCTTCGGGGTTGACGCGGTAGGGAGCTTTGTTCGGAAGAGGTGCTTCGGGGATGAGGTCAATGCGGTGCTCGATGCCTCATAGTGGAGGTAGTCCCGGAGGTAGCTCGTCGGGAAAAACATCGTGAAATTCCTACAAAAGAGAAGACAACACTAGAAGAAGAGTGTGAGATGTGTTAGCTTGTGTTTCATTGTCCTTGCACAAAAGGACGTAGTGTAGGACACTAGATGGGTTCTCATACACTCCTCTTATCTCACTTTTGGTGGCAAATTGGACCAAGTTTTTCTTTTCGCTCATCATGGAGGCACTCGATTTTGGCTTGTGGCGCTCACTCTCTTTGTGGTGGCTCGCTCTCACACTATGCTCTCCACGATGGGTGGCTTGCTTGTCGGTGATCACATGGCTTGGAGAAATGGGACGAAGTACATACTCCTCTCCTTTCATCTTGAAGATGTAGTGATTCGTTCGGCTGTTGTGGATGACCCCTCTATCAAATTTCCATGAACGTCCAAGGAGAAGCTGGCAAACGGTCATTGGAACGATGTCGCACTCCAAAGTGTCTTCGTAGGCGCCTATTTTGAAGGAGACTTGTACTCGATGCTCGACTTGGATAGTGTCGGAGTCGCTAAGCCATTGAACTTTGTAAGGATGTGGGTGCTTCATCTTGGGAAATTGGATCTTGGAGCAAAGTTCTTCACTTGCGAGATTATGACAACTCCCTCCATCGATGATGACCTTGACGGATCGTCCATTGATGTCGGCCTTGGTATGAAAGATGTGGCATCATTGGTCTTCTTCTTGGTGATGTTGGAGACTCAAGACCTTCGAGACAACCAGAGCGGGACTTGAACCTTCATCGCAAAAGACTTGTTCCTCTTCATCGTTCACTTGCCGGTGCATGGCGACTTGCTCAAGAGCGTCCATTTCCCCTTCACTCATCGAGTCATATGTGCCGTCGTCGTTGAGGATCATGGTCCGCTTGTTGGTGCACTCATAGGACTTGTTGCCTCGGCCTCTGCATGTGAAGCATTTGAAGGAAGTTGTCTTGACGGTCTCATCGGGAGGGGTTGTGGATTGTGAAGCTCTCGGCTTGAAGTTGCTTGTAGTAGGAGGGTGACTTGGAGTTGATGAAGCTTTCTTGTAACTTGACTTGTCGACGTTGCTTGTAGAATGCTTGGTAGATGGTGTTGCAGTTGTTGAAGCTTGGGTGTTGGAGAAACCGTATGACTTGGATGAGAACTTGGCATACTTGTAATCGTCTTGCACTTGACGTTCCACTTTGGTAGCTTGATGCACTAGCTCGATGAGGTTTGAGTATGGTTGGAAGTCGGCGATCTTCTTAATAGGATGGTTGAGTCCATTCAAGAAACGTGTCATAGTTTGCTCATCATCTTCCGTGATATTGGCTCATATCATGGCAATCTCCCTCTCCTTGTAGTACTCTTCAACGCTTCTGGTTCCTTGCTTGAGTAGTTGGAGTTTCTTGAAGAGGTCGTGGTTGTACTAGGTAGGCATGAAGCATGCTCTCATGACATCCTTCATTTGCGCCCAAGTAGTGATGGGTGGTTCACCTCTTGCCTCTCCGCGCTCGATAACTTGTTCCCACCAAATGAGGACATAGTCTTGGAACTCAAGAGATGCCATTGAGATCTTCTTCTCTTCTTGATAGTTGTGCAAATGGAAGATTTTGTCGACCTTCAATGCCCATGAAAGATAGTCTTCGGGATCATTGCTTCCATTGAACTTGGGCATGGTGAACTTTAGCTTGCTGTAGCGTTTCTCTTCATTGTGTTGGGGTCGGGGATGATGACGTCCATGTTTTTGATGATTGTGAAGCTCGTGTTGCTCTTGGCGAGGAGGGTTGTCAACCTCAGGTTGCTCTTGTCGTGGAGGACTTCCATTGTCTTCATGATCTTGATGAACTTTATGTTATTGGCGAGCTTGTGGAGGGGCTTGTCAAGCTCGAGGAGGAACTTGAGGAACTTGACGATGCACGCGAGCTTGAAATCTTCGTTCGTGAGCTTCTTCGCGAAGTGCTTCCTCTTGTTCACACCGATGGCGATTACGTGTGGCGACGGCGTGACTTGAATCTTTAAGGGCACGTTGCGCCTCAAGTGCTTGAGCTTCACGGAGTTGTTGTTCTTGGCGTTGTGCCTCGGGATCTTGTGCTTCTTGGTGTAGACGCGCTCGCTCTTTCGCTTCATGTTGGCGTTGTCGTTGCCTTTCTCGTGCTAGCGCAAAGGCCTCTTGGGTTTGACGTTGTCGGTGCTCTTGAGAGTTGGTGTCACATAGAGGATTGAGGCTTGCTTGACGATCATTGCGCGCGGCACATCAAAGAGTGTTCGATGTCGGTGTACTTTAGCCGGAGAGGGTGAAGTCGGAGTGTTGACTTGAGTGGCTCCTTCTTGATGAAGACGAAATGGAAGAAGAGTGGTTGAGCAACAAAGCGCGAATCTCGTCCATTCTTGCGTCGTTCTCTTGCTTGTGATCGTCGAGCTTGTGGACAAAGTAATCCCTTGTACGTTGCTCGGAGAGTCGCAAGTCGGCGGCGAGGTTGTCGATGCGTTCACTCATTGCTTGTTGCCCTTGATGCAAAGCACGTTGTGCACCGAAGAGGTGGCTCTTGGTGACGTAGGAGATCATATCGTCGTCGTGCTCAATGAAGAGTTGGTTGGTACAATTACTTGGCCTATCCATCATTCCCAGAGAAAAATGTGAGTGGTAGAAAGAGAAGAACGAATACCAAATGTACCTTGACCGAAGCTGAAAGTGGATCAATGATCACTCCAATGTGGACAAGGAAATATCACAATTGGTACCAATTCTTGTCGTTTTCTCACACCTACACAAGTAAAAGCTTATGGTGGAGCTTGGTTAGGATGGTGGCACAAAATTTAATGCAATTGTAAGAGAGCTTCAATAATGTTTGAAAAGATTCACAAGTTCGCAAAGCAACAAGTAGACCAAGCAAGATAAGGTACACAGAAACACACATGCAAAAAGATAAGTGGGGTCGTGCAACCAAGGATGAGCCAAAATGTGGTATCCACAAAAATGCTCTTGTTGCACAACACTAGAGATATGCTAGCACGATTGCACAAGAGGCGGATACAAAGACTTGTGCACAGCCTACTAAGCAAAAATGCAACAACTTCTATCCCAAGTATGCTCTATGCAAGGTGTTTCTATGATATGATCCAAGATGATCTAGTATAACAATCTTAATGTTGTATGATGCTATGGTTCTTGCTTAAAAGCTCTTTGCTTATCTTTTCCCTTTTGCTTAAAAGCTTGTTTGGCTCTTTGTTGGTTGAGCTCTTTTCTCATGCAATGCTTCACGAACCAAGAAAGCATTTGTGTATGCGATGACAACCTTGTGACACAAGAGATGATACCAAGATATGCAACAATTATGTATGTATGCTATGGGAAGTATGATCACTAATGTGCACAAGTCTCATTGCCGGCAATACTCAAAAGCTAGTCTCTGAAGGATATATGCCCTAGAGGCAATAATAAAGTTATTATTTATTTCCTTATACCATGATAAATGTTTATTATTCATTCTAGAATTGTATTAACCGGAAACTTAGTACATGTGTGAATACATAGACAAACAGAGTGTCACTAGTATGCCTCTACTTCACTAGCTCGTTGAATCAAAGATGGTTAAGTTTCCCAGCCATAGAAATGAGTTTTCATTTGATTAACGGGATCACATCATTAGAGAATGATGTGATTGACTTGACACATTCTGTTAGCTTAGCACGATGATCGTTTAGTTTGTTGCTACTGCTTTCTTCATGACTTATACATGTTCCTATGACTATGAGATTATGCAACTCCCGAATACCGGAGGAACACTTTGTGTGCTACCAAACGTCACAACGTAATTGGGTGATTATAAAGGTGCTCTACAGGTGTCTCTGATGGTACTTGTTGTGTTGGCATAGATCGAGATTAGGATTTGTCACTCCGATTGTTGGAGAGGTATCTCTGGGTCCTCTCGGTAATGCATATCACTATAAGCCTTGCAAGCAATGTGAATAATGAGTTAGTTGCAGGATGATGAATTACAGAACGAGTAAAGAGACTTGCAGGTAACGAGATTGAACTAGGTATTGAGATACCAACGATCGAATCTCGGGCAAATAACATATCGATGACAAAGGGAACAACGTATGTTGTTATACGGTTTGACCGATAAAGATCTTTGTAGAATATGTGGGAGCCAATATGAGCATCCAGGTTCCGCTATTGGTTATTGACCAGAGATGAGTCTTGGTCATGTCTACATAGTTCTCGAACCCGTAGGATCCGCACGCTTAACGTTCGGTGATGATCGGTATTATGAGTTTATGTGTTTTGATGTACCGAAGGTAGTTCGGAGTCCCGGATGAGATCGGGGACATGACGAGGAGTCTCAAAATTTTCGAGCCGTAAAGATCGATATATTGGAAGGCTATATTCGAACATCGGAAAGGTTCCGAGTGATCTGGGTATTTTTCGGAGTACCGGGGGAGTTACGGGAATACGGGAGTACATATTTGCCTCAGTGGGCTTTAAGGGAAAAAGAGGAGAATCCACGAGGGCTGGCCGCGCGCACCCCATGGGCCTAGTCCGAGTTGGACTAGGGGAGGGGCTGCGCCCCCTCTTTCCTTCTCCTCCCCTTCTCCTTCCTTTCCCCTCCTAGTAGGACTAGGAAAGGAGGAATCCTACTCCTACTAGGAGGAGGACTCGTCCCCCCCCCTTGGCGCGCCTAGAGAGGCCGGCCGGCCGGCCTCCCTTCCCTCCTTTATATACGTGGGGAGGGGGCACCCTAGAACACACAAGTTGCTCATTGATCTTTTAGCCGTGTGCGGTGCCCCCCTCCACCATAATCCACCCCGGTTATATCGTAGCTGTGCTTAGGCGAAGCCCTGTTCCGGTAGCATTATCATCACCGTCATCACGCCGTTGTGATGGCGAAACTATCCCTCGAAGCTATACTGGATCGTGAGTTCGCGGGACGTCACCGAGCTAAACGTGTGCAGATCGCAGAGGTGTCGTACCTTCGGTGCTAGATCGGTTGATCGTGAAGACGTACGACTACATCAACCGTGTTGTCATAACGCTTCCGCTTATGGTCTACGAGGGTACGTAGATGATACTCTCCCCTCTCGTTGCTATGCATCACCATGATCTTGCGTGTGCGTAGGAATTCTTTTTGAAATTACTGTGTTCCCCAACAGTTTTATTAGAGCCAGGTTTATGCGTAGATGTTATATGCACAAGTAGAACACAAAGGAGTTGTGGGTGTGGGTATATACATATTTCTTGCCATCACTAGTTGAATCTTGATTCAGTGGCATTGTTGGATGAAGCGGCCCAGACCGATATTACGCGTATGCTGACGCGAGACTGGTTCTACCGACGTGCTTCGCACATAGGTGGCTAGTGGTGTATATTTCTGCAACTTTAGTTGAATCGGATTCAATGAACATGGTTCTTTCTGAAGATCAAAAAGCAATCACTATACCTCATTGTGGTTTTTGATGCGTAGGTAAGAAAGGTTCATGCTCAGCCCGTAACAGCCACGTAAAACTTGCAACAACAAAGTAGAAGACGTCTAACTTGTTTTTGCAGGGCATGTTGTGATGTGATATGGTCAAGATGTGATGAGATATAAATTGTTGTATGAGATGATCATGTTTTTGTTGAAGTTATCGGCAATTGGTAGAAGCCTTATGGTTGTCTCTTTATTGCATAAGATGCAAGCGCCGAATAATTGCTTTACTTTATCGTTATGCGATAGCAATAGTTGCAAAAGAAATAGTTGGTGAGACGACCATGTGACGACACGTTGATAAAGATCAAGATGATGGAGATCACAGTGTCATGCCGGTAACGATGCTGATCATGATAGTACTTTCGAGATGGAGATCAAAGGCACAAGATGATGATGGCCATATCATATCACTTATATTGATTGCATGTGATGTTTATCCTTTATGTATCTTATTTTGATTAGTTCGGCGGTAGCATTAAGATGATCTCTCACTAAATTTCAAGGTATAAGTGTTCTCCCTAAGTATGCACCGTTGCGACAGTTCATCGTGTCGAGACACCACATGATGATCGGGTGTGATAAGCTCTACGTTCACATACAACGGGTGCAAGCCAGTTTTGCACACACAGAATACTCAGGTTAAACTTGACGAGCCTCGAATATGCAAATATGGCCTCGGAACACTGGATACCTAAAGGTCGAGCGTGAATCATATAGTAGATATGATCAACATAGTGATGTTCACCATTGAAAACTACTCCATCTCACGTGATGATCGGACATGGTGTAGTTGATTTGGATCACGTGATCACTTAGATGATTAGAGGGATGTCTATCTAAGTGGGAGTTCTTAAGTAATATGATTAATTGAACTTAAATTTATCATGAACTTAGTCCTGATAGTATTTGCATATCTATGTTGTAGATCAACTGCTCGCGTATAGCTTCCCTGTTCTATTTTTTATATGTTCCTAGAGAAAAATAAGTTGAAACATGATAGTAGCAATGATGCGTACTAGGTTTATGATCTGAGGATTATCCTCATTGTTGCACAGAAGAATTATGTCGTTAATGCACCGCTAGGTGACGGACCTATTGCAAGGGCAGATACAGACGTTATGAATGTTTGGTAAAGCTCGGTATGATGACTACTTGATAGTTTAGTGCACCATGCTTTATGGCTTAGAACCGGGACTTCAAAAATGTTTTGAATGCCACAGAGCATATAAGATGTTCTAAGAGTTGAAATTGGTATTTCATACTCATGCCCGTGTCGAGGGGTAGAAGACCTCTGACAGTACTTTGCCTACAAGATGGAGGAGAATATCTCAACTAGTGAGCATGTGCTCAGATTGTCTGGGTACTACAATTGCTTGAATCAAGTGGGAGTTAATCTTCCAGATAAGATACTAGTTGACAAAGTTCTCTAGTCACTATCACCAAGTTACTAGAACTTAGTGATGAACTATAATATGCAAGGGATAACGAAATTAATTCCCAAGCTCCTCGCGATGCTGAAATCGGCGAAGGTAGAAATCAAGAAATAGCATCAAGTGTTGATGGTTAACAAGAGCACTAGTTTCAAGAAAAAGGGCAAAGGGGAAAGAAAGAGGAACTTCAAAGAAGAATATCAAGAAAGTTGTTGCTCCCATGAAAAAGCTCAAAGCTAGACCCATGCCTGGAACTGGGTGCTTCTGCTGCAAAGGAAATGGTCACTGGAAGTGGAACTGCCCTAGATACTTGGCGGATAAGAAGGATGGCAAAGTGAACAAAAGTATATATTTGATATACATGTTATTGATGTGTACTTTATAAGTGTTTATAACAACACCTCAGTATTTGATACTGGTTCAGTTACTAAGAGTAGTAACTCGAAACAGGAGTTGCAAAATAAACAGAGACTAGTTAAGGGCGAGGTGATGATGTGAGTTGGAAGTGATTCCAAGGTTGATAAGAACACCATCGCACACTCCCTTTACCTCAGGATTAGTGTTAAACCTAAAATAAATGTTATTGGGTGTTTGCATAGAGCATAATATGATTGGATCATGTTTATTGCAATACTATTATTCATTTAAGACTCGCAGCGGGTATCGTTATTTTCTTATCTTCACAGATGATTTGACCAGATATGGGTATTTCTGCTTGATGAAACATAAGTCTAGAACATTTGAAAAGTTCAAAGAATTTCAGAGTGAAGTGGAAAATCATCGTAACAAGAAAATAAAGTTTCTGTGATCTGATCATGGAGGAGAATATTTGAGTTACGAGTTTGGTCTTCATTTGAAACAATGTGGAATAGTTTCGCAACTCACGCCACCTGGAACACCACAGCGTAATGGTGTGTCGGAACGTCATAACCGTACTTTATTAGATATGGTGCAACCTATGATGTCTCTTACTAATTTATCACTATCGTTTTGGGGTTATGCATTAGAGATAGCTGCATTCACGTTAAATAGGGAACCATCTAAATCCGTTGAGACGACACCATATGAACTGTGGTTTAGCAAGAAACCTAAGCTGTCGTTTTCTTAAAGTTTGGGGCTATGATGCTTATGTGAAAAAGTTTCAACCTGATAAGGTCGAACCCAAATCAGAGAAATGCGTCTTCATAGGATACCCAAAGGAAACTGTTGGGTACACCTTCTATCACAGATCCGAAGGTAAGATATTCGTGGATCCTTTCTAGAGAAGAAGTTTCTCTCGAAAGAAATGATTGGGGCGAATGTAAAACTTGATGAGGTAATTGTACCTTCTCTTGAATTCGAAAGTAGTTCATCACAGAAATCATTTCTAGTGATTCCTACACCAATTAGTGAGGAAGTTTATGATGATGATCATGAAACTTCAGATCAATTTACTACCGAACCTCGTAGGTCAACCAGAATACATTCCACACCAGAGTGGTACGGTAATCCTGTTCTAAAGGTCATGTTACTTGACCATGACGAACCTACAAACTATGAGGAAGCGATGATAAGCCCAGATACCGGGAAATGGCTTGAAGCCATGAAATCTGAGATGAGATCCATGTATTAAGACAAAGTATGGACTTTGATTGACTTGCCCATTGATCGGTGAGCCATTAAGAATAAATGGATTTTCAAGAGGAAGACGGACACTGGTAGTGGTGTTACTATCTATAAAGCTTGAATTGTCGCAAAAGGTTTTCGACAAGTTCGAGATGTTGACTACGATGACATTTTCTCACTCGTAGCGATGCTTAAGTCTATCCGAATCGTGTTAGAAATTGCCACATTTTATGAAATCTGGCAAATGGATGTCAAAACTGCATTCCTTAATGGATTTCTTAAAGAAGAGATGTATATGATGCAACAAGAAGGTTTTGTCAATCATAAAGGTGCTAACAAAGTGTGCAAGCTCTAGCGATCCATCTATGGACTAGTGCAAGCATCTCGGAGTTGGAATATATACTTTCATAAAGTGATCAAGACATATGGTTTTATACATACTTGTGGTGAAGCCTGTATTTACAAGAAAGTGAGTGGGAGCACTACAACATTTCTGATAAGTATATGTGAATGACATATTGTTGATCGGAAATGAAGTAGAATTTTCTAGAAAGCATAAAGGAGTATTTGAAAAGAGTTTTTTTTAAAGAAAGACCTCGATGAAGCTACTTACATATTAAGCATCAAGATCTATACAGATAGATCAAGACGCTTGACATATTTTCAATGAGTACATACCTTGACAAGATTTTGAAGTAGTTCAAAATGGAAAAGTCAAAGAAGGAGTTCTTGCCTGTGTTGCAAGGTGTGAAGTTGAGTAAAGAATCAAAACCCGACCACAATAGAAAATAGAAAGAGAATGAAAAGTCATTCCCTATGCCTCAGTCATAGGTTCTATATAATTATCCTATACTGTTTACCTGTCCTATTGTATACCTTAGCATGATTCTAGCAAGGGAGTACAATAGTGATCTAGGAGTAGATCACTGGACAGCGGTCAAAATTATCCTTAGAGGACTAAGGAAATATTTCTCGGCTATGGAGGTGATAAAAGAGTTCGTCGTAAAGAGTTACGTCGATGCAAGCTTTTTACATCGATCTAAATGACTCTAAGTCTTGATCTGGATACATATTGAAAGTGGGAGCAATTAGCTAGAGTAGCTCCGTGCAGAGCATTGTAGACATAGAAATTTGCGAAATACATACGGATCTGAATGGTGTAGACCCGTAGACTAAACTTCTCTCACATGCAAAACATGATCACTCTTTGGGTGTTAATCACATAGCGATGTGAACTAGATTATTGACTCTAGTAAACCCTTTGGGTATTACTCACATGGTGATGTGAACTAATCACATAACGATGTGAACTAGATTATTGACTCTAGTGCAAGTGGGAGACTGAAGGAAATATGCCTAGAGGCAATAATAAAGTTATTATTTATTTCCTTATACCATGATAAATGTTTATTATTCATGCTAGAATTGTATTAACTGGAAACTTCGTACATTTGTGAATACATAGACAAACAGAGTGTCACTAGTATGCCTCTACTTGACTAGCTCATTCAATCAAAGATGGTTAAGCTTCCCAGGCATAGACATGAATTGTCATTTCATTAACGGGATCACATCATTAGAGAATGATGTGATTGGCTTGACCCATTCCGAGCTTAGCATGATGATAGTTTAGTTTGTTACTACTGCTTTCTTCATGACTCATACATGTTCCTCTGACTATGAGATTATGCAACTCCCGAATACCGAAGGAACACTTTGTGTTCTACCAAACATCAAAACGTAACTGGGTGATTATAAAGGTGCTCTACAGGTGTCTCCGATGGTACTTGTTGAGTTGGCATAAATCGAGATTAGGATTTGTCATTCCGATTTTCGGAGAGGTATCTCTGTGCCCTCTCGGTAATGCACATCACTATAAGCCTTGCAAGCAATGTGACTAATGAGTTAGTTGCGGGATGATGCATTACACAACGAGTAAAGAGACTTGCCGGTAACGATATTGAACTAGGTATTGAGATACCAACGATCGAATCTCGGGCAAGTAACATACCGATGACAAAGGGAACAACGTATGTTGTTATACGGTTTGACCACTAAAGATCTTCGTAGAATATGTGGGAGCCAATATGAGCATCCAAGTTCCGCTATTGGTTATTGACCGCAGATGAGTCTCGGTCATGTCTACATAGTTCTCAAACACGTAGGGTCCGCACGTTTAACGTTCAGTGAGGATCGATATTATGAGTTTATGTGTTTTGATGTACCGAAGGTAGTTCGGAATCCCGGAGTACATCAGAGACATGACGAGGAGTCTCGAAATGTTCGAGCCATAAAGATCAATATATTGGAAGGCTATATTCGGACATTGGAAAGGTTCCGAGTGATCCGGGTATTTTTTGGAGTACCGGGGGAGTTACGGGAATACGGGAGTACATATGGGCCTTAGTGGGCTTTAAGGGAAAAAGAGGAGAAGCCACAAGGGGTGGCCACGTGCCCCCCATGGGCCTAGTCCGAATTGGACTAGGGGAGGGGCTGCACCCCCTCTTTCATTCTCCTCCCCTTCTCCTTCCTTTCCCCTCCTAGTAGGACTAGGAAAGGAAGAATCCTACTCCTACTAGGAGGAGGATTCCTCCCCCTTGGCGCGCCTAGAGAGGCCGGCCGGCCTCCCCTCCCTCATTTATATACGTGGGGAGGGGCACCCTAGAACACACAATTTAATCATTGATCTTTTAGCCGTGTGAGGTGCCCCCCTCCACCATAATCCACCTCGGTTATATCGTAGCGGTGCTTAGGCGAAGCCCTATTCCGGTAGCATCATCATCACCGTCATCACGCCGTCGTGCTGATGAAACTCTCCCTCGAAGCTCTACTAGATCATGAGTTCACAGGACATCACCGAGCTGAACGGGTGCAGATCATGGAGGTGACGTACCTTCGGTGCTAGATCGGTCGATCGTGAAGACGTACGACTACATCAACTGCGTTGTCATACCGCTTTCGCTTATGGTCTACGAGGGTATGTAGACGATACTCTCCGCACTCGTTGATATGCATCACCATGATCTTGCGTGTGCGTAGGATAAATTTTTGAAATTACTACGTTCCCCAATAGTCTCGATGGGTAAGCGACACAAAGGAGTAAGGCTATGATGGCTATCAATGTAATGGCAAGGATGATATGTCCAATACCAAGGTGAGGGTACTCGTCACACTCTTGGGATCATCGTCATCCTCATCCGTAAGCAAGAACGGATGATGATGATCCCAAGAGTGTGACAAGTACCAAGATGTAGTCGAGGTGGTCATTGTTGATGACGCGTCCGTGGCAAAGATGAGCAGCGGTGATGTTGATGTTGAATCGTACCTAAATAGCTGAAACACTAGTAGGACACGGAACCACAACTCAAATTCTCAAAGCAAAATTGGACCAAAATTGTCGGAGTTGGAAGTGGTAAGTGATGGTGGTGTATGTGGTATATGGTGGTGCTATGCGGAAGTGGTGGAGGTATGCCGAAGTATATGTGGGCACCGGAACAAAATTTGGTGAAATATGGGCGAAAAACGGGCGGTGGAGAGGAAGTGGTTCTTCCAGAGGCCGGATGTACGGGCTTGATGGCCGGATGTCCGGGGTGCCGGATGTCTGGGCTATCGGGCCGGATGTCCGGGCTCGAGATCCGGGGACGAATGTGATGAACACCGCGTGGAGAGGTCAAATCCGGGCAAAATTCGGAGGAATTTGTGGATGGAAATTGGGGAAAAGTGGATGGAAAGCTAGATCTACCTGCAACACAAGAAATCCGCGGATCAAATCCAAAAAAACTTCATCACACCAACAAATCACAAAAAACATTTGGGGCTATTTTTGTGGGGAAATTTTCGAATTATGGACAAAATCAACAAAAACTAGGCTAGCAACACAACGGGAGGCTCCGAAATTGTGATCAACCTGGCTCTAGATACCAAGATGATGTAGGGTGGAACCCTAGATGGCCGATCTTTCACGAATGGAGAGGATCCCGCAAAGAACACGAGGGGAAACACAAGGGGAAGCACGAGGGGGAAACACGAGAGAATCACTCAAACCAACAAGATCGAACACACATGTGCTAGATCCTCTAAACACAAAGAGATACACAATCCAAATCCAACAAGGGACGATACAAAGGGTAGCCGGTTCTTCTCCATGAGGAGGTCTTGAATCCACAAGGGGATCTTCCCATAAATGGGTCTTGAATCCAAGGTTGATCTTCTCCGAGGAGGGGTCGCGGTCTCTCTCAAGGAGTAGATCCGATATGGATGAGCGAAGCTCCATCGCACAAATGAGCTAACACAACGCTAACCCTAAAACGTAGGTAGGAGAAGAGTATATATAGTCTACGGGGAGAAGGGGTACACGGGCCTCGGCCCTTACACTGTGCACAGACAGGGGAGGCCGGACGTCCGGGCATCGGGCCGGATGTCCGGGCGTTCGCGGACGGCCGGATGTCCTGGCTGAGGAGGCCGGATGTCCGGGCTGGTGAAGCTGCCATGTCTCTCTCGGGTTCGGGGGTGTCCGGATTTCCGGGAAGGAGGCCGGATATCTGGGACCTCGGGAAGGGCCGGATGTTCGGGCTTGCGGGGCCGGATGTCCGGAGCCTATAGGCGCTTGGTGGTTGAGTATCTATAGTGGACGACGCTCCAGGGGCCGGATGTCCGGGGTCACGGCCAGATGTCCGGGGCCTGGGAGATGTTCTTGGCTCCTTCCATTGGTTCTCTTCATCCATGGACTTGGGGACTTGTCTGTCTTCACGTGCATATTTGGGAGGGTCTTCTTGGTACCTAATCATGCACAGCGTCTCGGACTTTGGTAGCAGCCATGTCTCGAGAGGATCATATGCAATATCACTAAGGAGAGAAGTCACCTCGGTCTCGAGAGCTCTAGCTCTAGCTCGAGTCATGGGTCCTCTTGGCTCTTGTTGAGGCGATGGTAGGTCCATGGGGATGATCGTAGGATGCTCCGCATCAGGCATGCATAGCTACTATGTTGAGATTGAAATGATGCAATAAGAGATATCTCATTCATAGCATATGACAAGGTTAAAGGGTTGTCGAACATGATGTGACCAAAAGAATTTTCACATGATATCCTATGGAGCATAGCATCACAACTAGGCAACTCAACATGCTCATCATCATATTCATCATAAATTGGTAAGTCATGACATGAAGAAGTCGCACTAGCATGACGCATGGGAATAGGTGGATCAACATCATGCAAGCAATCATTAGTGAGATTGTCCACTAGTGGGACAAGATAAGCACCATCACCTATGTTACCTTTGGAGCATCGCTCATGTGTTGTAGGTGAGGTGTCGAAGACGAAGTCGTGGTCATCTTCATCTTGATGGAACCATGTGGGTGGTTCATCTTCTTCCACCATGGCCATCGTCGTCGTTGGAGGTATGCACTCGTCGAGGATAGGTGTGTCGTCTTGTAGGAGACCTAGCACCAAAGAACAAAACACACTCGGAGTAGAGGTTAAGTCATTAGAAATCATAGTGGACTCACATGCCATGTCAACTACCTCACTCACTCCCTCTCGGATGCTCTCACTCATATGGTTGGTGGAGTCACTCAAATGGCTCTCAACCTCACATAGGATGTGTGGCATGCTCTCAAGTGTGGGGCTAGTGGTGGTCACACTCATCCTCTCCTCAGAAATGCACTCAATGTCACATATGGAGGAGTCACTCATCTCACTCATGGGGTGATGGCTCTCCTCACATGGGAGTTGGGGCATCGCTTCATATGTGGGTGTCGGAGAGATGTAGGTGCAAATGTCTCCATGCTCAATCATGTCGTGGTCGTAGCCATGGATGAAGGCCGAAGATGCCACATCATCACTCTTCTCCAAGACCAAAGATAAGGTCTCATGTGCGGTCTCGTAGCTTGACTCTGAGTATAAGTCCAATATGGGCACCGTCTTCATGTTGTTGAAGAGGTTCGTGCTCGTCGCCATGGTTGAAGGGGATGGCCCTTGCTCAACCTTCTTCCTTAAGGTGCTTCAGAAGATGAAAGTGTGGCCCTCGCTTGTTGGTGGTCGCCTCATTGGTGAAGATTTCGATGTAGGCGAACTCATGGAAGTAGGCAAATATGCCGTACGTCCGAAGGCGGAGATGCCTTGAGAACACTTGGCGAAGATGCCGAAGTGGTTGGTGCAGCCGTAGCTCCGTCTTGGTGGTGCTCGTCTCGTGGTCTTCTCTTATGCTCATGAAGGTTGACCTTGGCGTGAAGTAGGACTTGTTGGGACTTGTGCATTTCCGCTTGGTGATCATCTTCTTGATGATGGTGTCATTGTCATGCTTGAGCTCGATCGCGTTCATCGTCGTCGTGCACATGATGCTTGGAGGTGACTTGCCCTTCATGATGACGTGGATCACGAACGTGATGGTGGTCTCCATCGAGATGGAGACTTGTGACTTGAACGTAGCCGCCCTGACGATGATGAAGGGGAAGAACAGTTGATCAACAAGGTGTGAATCTCCTCCATCCTTGCATCTTGCTCCTCCTTTTGTGCGAAAAGCTTGTTGTCGATGTAGTCCCTTTTCCTTGCTTCGGAGTGACGAATGTCGATGGAGAGGTTCTTGATGCGCTCTCGCAATCTTGATTGTGCGCCTTGCATTTGTCGTTGTAGATCGAAGATTGACACTTTGGTGATGTAGTTGTTCACGCCGTCGTTGTTGTGGAAGACCGGAGATGAAATGCCTTGCCTATCCATCACAATACTCGAGAAAATATGAGTGGAGAAAGTAGAAGAACTATACCAAATGTACCGATGTTGAAGATGGATCAATGATCACTCAATGATGTAACAAGGAAATAGCACAATTGGTACCAATTCTTGTCGGCTTCTCACACCTACACAAATAAGGCTTATGGTGGAGCTCGGTGAGGATAGTGGCACAAAAATTTGATGTAAATGTTAGCAAGAGTCAATAATGTTGAAAAAGATTCACAAATTCACATGTGAGACAAGTAAACCAATAACAATGAATGGCACACGGAAACGCACAAACGGATAGATAAATGGGGTCGCGCAACCAAGGATGAGCACAAAATGTGGAATCCACAGAAAACGCTTGTGTTGCAGAACTCAAGAGAGACACTAGCACGATAGCTCAATAGGCGGATATGACACTTGTGCACAACCCATAAGATGCAAAATGCATCAACTTTCTATCCCAAGTATGCTATATATATGATGTTCCGGTGGTATGATCCAAGATGATCAGATATGACAATATTATGCAATGTGGTATGATGCTATGGCACTTGCTTACAAGCTCTTTGTTCACTCTTTTTCTTTGCTTAAAAGCTTATTCTTTTTTATGGCCACAATGCGAAATGCACAAACCAAGATAGCAACTGTGTACATACGGGAACAATCTTGTGACACAAGGGATGATATGATACCAATATGATATGGTATGTCTGCAATGTATGGTGTAGAACAATAATGTGCACAAGTAACGTTGTTGGCAATACTCAAATGGCTAGTCTCGATAGGCAAGTGACGCAAAATAGGCTAGGGGATATCAATGCAATGGCAAGGGAATATACAATGGAGGGATACCACGATACCTAGATGATATGGAGGTTACCGTCCGCGGTGATGATGAGTGGCGGTGTTCTTGGTGTAGATACGAAGATAATGGAGACTCGTCCCTAAGTAGCCGAGACACCTTAGGAAATGGAAAAACTGCGAACTCAAAATCTCAAATGTCAAATGTCAAATGGTGGTAGCGGGAAAGTGGTGGTGGTTGCGGAAGCTCAATGGGATTGCGGAAATCCAAATGATGGGATTTGAGACGCAATGCGAAAGTGGAGGGTAAGGTGGTGGACTAGACACGGTGTCGGAGTGAGAAGCACGATCCCTAAGTAGCTAAAACACCTTAGGAGACACAACTCACAACACAAACAAAATTGGGTTAAGTTCGGTGGCGGAAGTGTATGGTGGGAAGCCTATGCGGAAGTTATGGTGGTGGTTGATGAAGAAGCAATCATCCCTAAGTATCCTAAACACCTTAGGAGACTCAAATCACAACTCAAACAACCACTAATGCTATGGGGAACAAATTGGGTTAGGTTGCGGAAGTCGGTGGTGGTTATGCAGATGATATGGTGGAAGCCCTAGGGAAAGATGCCAAAGTTCCAAAACTTTGATGGAGTCAAATGATGATTGTAGTATTTTTGTGGGAAGGGGGATGTCAAGAGTTTCAAAACGAGCTAAAGAACGTCAAAAACGGACTCCGGATGAATTAGTTATGGACAAAACGGTGAAACGGGACAGGCTGAGTTGCCAGGGGCCGGATATCCGGGGTGGGGGCGGATATCCGGCGGTGTATGTACAGAACCGTGCGGATTTTGTGCTCCAGGAGCCGGATGTCCTTCTTGGGGCCCGGATGTCCGGCCTGAGGCTCGGATATCCGGCCCGACGATTCCAGATTGGGATTTGGACTTCGCAACTCGATTTGGGGGCGGAAATAGATGATTTTGGGGGCAAAATTGATGGGATTTCGTGGATGGAAAGTGGAGAAACTTGGGGATATGCTAGATCCACTTGAAACCAAGAAAATCCATGGATCAAAATCAACAAAACTTCATCAAACCAACAAACCACAAAAATTTTGGGGTTATTTTTGGTGGTTAATTTCCGAATTTGCGACAAAATCAACAAAATTAGGCTAGAAAACAAAGAGGGGAGGCTCCAAAATCGTGATCAACGTGGCTCATGATACCAGGATGATGTAGGGTAGAACCCTAGGGGCCGATCTATCACGAGAGGAACGGAACTCGCGATGAAAATGAAGAACACGAGGGGAAACACGAGGAGAAACACAAGGGGAAACACGAGAGAAACACTAAACCAACAAGAAATAGTCACACATATGCTAGATCCTCGAGTACATAAGAGATCACACAATCCACGGATGACTAAGGACGAAACAAAAGGTAGCCGGTCTTCTCTGTGAGGAGGTCTTGAGGTCTTCTGCGCAAGGAGGTCTTGAATCCAAAGGGATCTTCTCCGAAGAGTGGCCGCAGTCTCTCTCGTGGAGTAGATCCGATGTGGATGAGCAATGCTCTATATCTAATATGAGCTAAACCAATACTAACCCTAACTAGGAGGAGGTGGGGGTATATATATAGTGCTAGCCCACGAAGCGGTAAGTGAGAGGGGGGATACATGAGCCCTTGGCCCGATCTCTGCGCACACGCAGGTGCCGGATGTCCGGGCTGGGGGCCGGTTGTCCGGCGGCTCGCGAAGAGCCGGATGTCTGGGCTGAAATTGGCCGACTTCGGTTGCATTCTGTGATGAGGGGCCGGATTTCGGGGCGTAGGGGCCGGATGTCCGGGGCTTTGGGAGGAGCCGGATGTCCGGGCTGACGGGGTTCAGCTTAGGGTGTGTTTTGTGATGGGCGCTAGATTTCGGGGGGTCGGGCCGGATGTCCATGCTGGTCCGGATGTCCGGGTTGGGGCCGGATGTCCGGGGCCTGTAGCAGTTGGCCCTTTTCCTTCTCCTTCCTTTGCTTCCTCTTACGCTTGGCCTTGGTCCTTGGGCTCTTCATGGTCTCCCCGGGGTGTACCTGAGTATGCACAATGTCCGCGCTTGAAGTAGCATCCATGTCTTACATGCGGAAAGGGAAGATTCGTAAAGGAGCGAGTTCACCTTAGGTCCAATGGCGTATGGTCGAGTGTACATGGGGATGATTGTAGGATGCTCCGCATCACTTGGTCTTGGCCTCGCCTCATTCCCCTCTTCGGTATCCAGACCCTTCCCCAGCGGACCGGGAGGACATTGACACCGTCATTGAGGAGGTCGCCAGGGACGCCGAGGCCGAGGCCGCCAAGATCGCCACTGAGGAGGCCGCCAAGGGTGTTGCTGAGGATGCCGCCAAGGGGCCGGGCAGGGAGACCGACAGGGTTGCTGCCGAGGAGGCCGGCAAGGCTGCTGCCGAGGTGGGGGTGGTTGACGACCAATCTTCCTCCTCCGCTGCCTCTGGCTCAGGCAAGTACCTGAAGGTGAGCAATGACCTGTTCGTCCACCTCCCAGGGACGGCGAGCAATAGGGCGCCCACCGAGGGTGAGGTGTTTGATGACGAGGTGCTCGCCGCCGCCGGGCTTGAGGTAGTCGACGAACCGAGCGCCAGTGGTGGTGGTTCCTAGGAAGGGCGTGATAGAGGCGAGGGGCTTGATCTTTCGATGGGATGGTGGCTATCGTTTTGGCGGAAGTCAACTTTGATGATCCGACTACAAACGTGCGAGGACGTCGCACCTTAGCAATCGCTAAACCAACTCCGAGATGCTATGGACCACGCCGGAGCACGATCAACCTGACCACGAGGGTCTATTTCCTACAAGCAATGAAGAACAAGCAAGAAATTGAAATTGCAATCTGGATATTGCGAATATAAGAGGAAAGCTTTATTGATGAAACTGGGGTTCCGTGACGTCTTTGTCTGGTCGTTGAACACAAATGAAGTACGCGAAGTTGCAGCTAGGGCAAACTTTTAATCTAAACAAAACCCAAAGTCTAAACGACACCCTAAGGGCTGTATATATGGAGGAAGAGGGGGGAATTTCGTGGCCGTTGGAGGAGGGGTCCGAAACTACCCCATCTCTTGTTTCCCCACACATACAGACTCTAAAAACAACCTATACTTAAGTATTTCGAAAATACATGGGCCTGGCCCAATAATAAGGTGTCGCAGCACCTAGAATAGCCTCTAGACGAAATTTATGAAGTATCATCTTGTATATTTCGTCCAAGGCTTCATGCACTCCTTATGGTGGCTTGAAAGTCCTGAAATCATCACTTGTAACTCCGTTCTTGATCCCCTTGTGTATGCCATCATCTCCATGCTTGGTCTTGCTCCAGTGTGCTTCCCTGTTATCCATGTCAGGCCCTTCATTTGTAAGCAAGACAAATGTATCCAATTTAGGCAGCATTATATTCTCATGAACATTAGAATCATTACCAAGAAACGAAAGTACCTGATAATTTAATTGGCATGCGCGAGCTCTAGTAATTGGTCCAGTATGTATAGCAGCAGGGGCTGTGGGTGTAACAATGGTATTGATGTCCTCATCATCCTCCTCTTCTTGAAATGAAGTCGTCCTCGACGGAATCTCATCTTCCTCACCCAAATAAGGCTTCAAATCTGAAATGTTAAAAGTGGGACTAACCCCAAAATCTGCAGGCAACTCAAGTTTATATGCATTATCATTTATTTTCTCTAACACCTTAAAAGGACCATCAGCACGTGGCATTAGCTTTGATTTGCGCAAATTAGGAAATCTATCCTTACGCAAATGTAACCAAACAAGATCTCCAGGTGCAAACACAACATGTTTTCTACCCTTATCTCCAGCAAGTTTATATTTAGCATTCATACGCTCAATGTTTTCCTTAGTTAATTCATGCATTTTTAAAATCAATTCAGCACATTCTTTAGGATCAAAATTAACCTTCTCCGAAGATGGAAGAGGCAACAAATCAATAGGTGCACGATGTAGGAAACCATACACAATTTGAAAAGGGCACATCTTAGTAGTAGAATGCAATGAACGATTATAAGCAAATTCAATATGAGGCAATCATTCTTCCCACATTTTCTTATTATTCTTCAAAACAGCCCTAATCATAGTAGACAATGTTCTATTGACTACTTTAGTTTGTCCATCTGTTTGGGGGTGACAAGTAGTACAAAAAAGTAGTTTAGTCCCCAACTTAGCCCTTAAACATCTCCAAAAGTGGCTAAGAAATTTAGTATCACGATCTGAAACAATAGTATTTGGCACACCATGCAAATGAATAATTTCACGAAAGAACAAATCAGCAACATTAACAGCATCATCGCTTTTATGACATGGTATAATGTGTGCCATTTTTGAAAATCTATCCACGACAACAAATATGCTATCCCTCCCATTCTTTGTTCTAGGTAAACCTAAAACAAAGTCCATAGATATATCCTCCCAAGGAACACTAGGTACAGGCAAAGGCATATATAAACCATGAGGATTGAGCCGTGACTTAGCTTTTTGACATGTAGTGCACCGAGAAACATAACGCTCAACATCCTGTCTCATCTTTGGCCAAAAGAAATGTGTAGCAAGTATGTCCTCCGTCTTCTTGACACCAAAATGTCCCATTAATCCTCCTCCATGTGCCTCATGCAACAACAAAAGACGAACGAAGCTAGCTGGAATGCATAGCTTGTTAGCACGAAACACAATTCCATCATTAACGACGAACTTATTCCAAGTTCTACCTTCTATACAATTCTGCAATACATCGTTAAATTCAGCATCATACACATATTGATCTTTGATGGTCTCCAAACCAAATATTTTAAAGTCAAATTGTGAAAGCATAGTGTAACGGCGAGACAATGCATCAACAATAACATTTTCTTTACCCTTCTTGTGTTTAATGAAATAAGGGAAAGTCTCAATGAATTCAACCCATTTAGCATGTCTACGATTCAGTTTTGCTTGACTGTTAATATGTTTCAATGATTCATGATCAGTATGTATAACAAATTCTTTGGGCCATAAATAATGTTGCCATGTCTCTAAAGTCCAAACAAGAGTATATAATTCTTTATCATAAGTAGAATAGTTCAGATTAGGCCCACTCAATTTTTCAGAAAAGTATGCAACAGGCTTACCATCTTGTAGTAACACACCTCCTAATCCAATTCCACTAGCATCACATTCAAGCTCAAAAGTCTTATTAAAATCAAGAAGTTGGAGTAAAGGGCATGTGTCAACTTATATTTCAATACTGTGAAGGCTTCTTCTTGTGCGGTACCCCAAACAAAGGGCTTATCCTTCTTTGTAAGGTCATTGAGAGGAGCAGCAATGGTGCTGAAATCTTTCACAAAACGCCTATAGAACCCAGCGAGGCCAAGAAAACTCCTCACTTGCATGACCGTTTTGGGCTGCGGCCAAATCTCAATAGCTTCAATCTTGGATTTATCAACTTCAATTCCCTGTGGAGTAACAACATAGCCAAGAAAAGACACTCGGTCGGTGCAAAAGCTGCACTTTCCAAGGTTACAAAACAAACGTGCATCACGTAGAGCAATAAAAACAGCACATAAATGTTCCAAATGTTCCTCCAAAGATCCGCTATAAATCAATATATCATCAAAGTAAACTACCACATATCGTTTAATGAAATCATGTAAAACTTCATTCATTAATCTCATGAAAGTACTAGGTGCATTAGTTAACCCAAAAGGCATGACTAACCACTCATATATTCCAAACTTAGTTTTAAATGTTGTTTTCCATTCATCTCCCAATTTCATACGAATTTGATGGTATCCACTACGCAAATCAACTTTGGAGAATATTGTAGAGCAACTCAATTCATCAAGCATATCATCTAGCCTAGGAATAGGGTGACGATAATGAATAGTGATATTATTAATGCCTCTACAATCAACACACATACGCGATGTACCATCCTTTTTTGGCACTAGTATAATAGGAACAACACAAGGACTAAGGAATTCGTGTATATAACCTTTATCGAGTAGCTCTTGTACTTGACGCATAATCTTCTTCGTCTCCTCTGGATTGGTATGGTATGGTGCACGGTTAGGAAGCGGTGCACCGGGAATTAAGTCAATTTGATGCTCAATCCCTCAAATAGGTGGTAATCCTGGTGGCACGTCTTGTGGAAATACGTCGGCGAACTCCTACAAAATGTTAGTAACAGCAGGAGGCAAAGAGGAAGGCACGTCCTCAAATGAAAATAATGCCTCTTTGCACACAAATGCATAGCAAACAGATGTGCTGAAATCGAGCTCATCAATATCAATTGGTGGCAAGTAAACATGCACTTTTCAATTTAATTTCAGAAGCAACACTAGATGGTTTATTATTAGGCTTCATTTGTTGCTCAAATTATTTTGCCACAATCTGATTTTCACTCTTATTTTGCTCCTGTTTTGCTTTACTGGCTCTATTAATATCATCTTTCAAAATAGAATCAGGAGACATAGGAAGCAAAGTAATATGTTTATCCTTATGAACAAGAGTATACTAGTTGTTTCTACCATGGTGTACATAATTTTTATCAAATTTCCATGGTCTACCAAGTAATAAGGAACATGCTTGCTGGGTACCACATCACAATCAACAAAATCAGCATATGTAGAGATACTAAAATGCACACGAACAGTATGTGTTACCTTAACCCTGCCACTATTGTTGAACCATTGGATATAGTAAGGATGCAGATGTGGTCTTGTGGTGAGAGAAAGCTTCTCCACCATCTCCATGCTAGCCAAGTTGTTGCAGCTCCCTCCATCTATGATGATGCGAACAGAACGTTCCTTCACAACTCCCTTTGTATGGAACAGATTATGCCTCTGATTTTGCTCAGCTTGTGTGACCTACACACTCAAAACACGTTGAGCAACTAAACATTCATACATGTCTGTGTCTTCAGGAGCCATGTATTGTGTCTCATGATCAGAATCATCTCCACCGTGTTCTTCATGTGTAATAAGAGCCAAAGTCTCCTCATCATAGTCACTAGCGGACTCATACCCACCATCCTTAGTAGCAATCATCACACGCTGAGATTTGCATTCTCTTGCAAAATGTCCTCTTCCCTTACAACGACGAAAAATAATATCAGTTGTGTGCCATGTTGATGCCATGGAAGAAGAAGAGCTCTGCGCAGGCCCGGCAGGTGTGTTCTTGGCAAAAAGTGGTGGTTGTGCCTGCTTTGTTGTATCACGGCTGGAGGTGGCACCTAATGGAGGTGCTGGTGTAGTGGAAGTAGAGGATGCACGTGGTGTCCATGATGAAGATCGACCTGCAGAAAAGTTAGTTCGCGCCAATGCCTGTCGATCCTACACTTCACGTTCAGCTTCACAAGCAAGATGGAATAGATGAGTGATATTATTATACTCCTTATACTCTACAATGGTCTGAATCTCTCTATTTAATCCAACCATAAAACGTGTAAGCATAGCTTCATTCTCCTCAACAATACCACATCTAATCATGCCAGTTTGTAATTCCTGATAATATTCTTTTACAGAATTTTTTCCTTGTCTTAAGCGCTGCAATTTTTGAAGTAATTCACGTTGATAATAAGGTGGAACCCAACGAGTATGCATAGCAGCTTTCAAAGCAGCCCAAGTAGCTGGAATGGGCTATAATCTACAATGTTTAGACCACCAAACACATGCAAAACTAGTGAAAGCACAAAGTAGTAGGAACACGTCTCTCCTCAGGATATTGTAAACATGTAAAACATTGTTCAATTTCTAACTCCCAAGATATATATCAGGAACATATCTACCCTCAAATGGTGGAATATTCAATTTCACTTTAGGAAGATGGTCATGATCTCGTACCTCAAGTGGTGGTGCAGCCCTACCGTTGCGATGGTATTCATGAGGACGACCTGGTGATGGTGGTGCTGGTGGTTGCATGTAGTTCTGATTTTGATCAACCTCATCCTCGTAATGGTCCTCCACCTCTGCAGTAGCAGCAGGAGCTATAGAAGCACCAACAGTAGGTACAACAACACCAGAAGTGTGACCAGGCTCAATGGGAATGCGCTGTGCTCGTCCCACTTGATTTTGAAGATGTTGTTGTTGTTGTTGTTGTAGAGGTGCGACAGGTGCAGCGGGTGGTGGAAGACGCGCGAGAAATTCATTAAACTTGTTATCGAGCTTTGTTTTGAACACCTTCTCAATGCCATCTATCTTCTCCATGGCCTCTTTAAATCTATTTAGCACATCTTCCACCTGTCCACTCATCATTTGCTGAAACTTATCATGTAACTCTTTGTTTGTCATATTCTCCCAGTCAGTCTCGTCGGCTTGTGATCCTACCATGGTTAGCAGCAATAGAAACACACAAGAATATGATCCTACAGACTACTAGGAAGTGGTGGTGATGGTGTGGTGGACCGACACAAATCCATCAAGCGAATCTCAAATTCTTACCAGTTCTTACCAAGCAGCTGGTGGTGATCAGCAACCGTTGTAGTCAAAACTCTCAAAGCTTGCATAGAGTGATTACCAGGGAGTTTCAAATGCACGGCGTAGATGTATGTAGAGCTAGGAAGGCTTATAATATGGTAGCAAAAAGGGTCAGAAATAATCAATTCAGATATGCAAAGTTGAATAAATGCTCAACGACGGTACTGTGCTGGTCCTAGGCGAGACCGTACTAGAGACGCGAGCCTAGAACACTAACAAAGCCACGGCGCTGCACGTAAACAAGGGAGGAGCACACTCTATTTTTTCTATTTTTTTCACTTTTCCCTTTTTTGCTCTGCAACATTTTTTTTCAAAAAAGTCTACAAATGTCCTAAAAACTGCCTAGCCAAAATTTTCCAGACTTAGTTTTTTTTGAAACTGGAACTATTTTTCTTCTGTGGAAGGCTCGGAAGTTGGGGAGTCCTACTCTGTCACGACTCGGAGTATCGCATGATCTAGAAATCGTAAACAAAGCAACAATTACTGGACTCGGACTGGTGGCGGAGATGAATCTGGTGGAATCTCGGACTGGTAGCGGAGATGAATCTGGTGGAACTCAGACTGGTGGCGGATTTATGTTGCAGGTGGACTCGGATTAGCGCGATGGCGACTGATATGTGGTGGTGTATATGGACTCGGATTGGCGGTGAATATGTGTGGTGATATATGGCAGCGGTGTCGTGACAACCTGTGAACATAACTCGAAACTCTAAAGGACTAGACGCTAAGACCGGCAACTTGACACGATGATGCAACCGCAAATTCAACAAAGCAAATACAGAAAAGATTATGCAAAGGCTCAGACTGGTTCGGATAGGATGAACTAACCCTAAATTTTTTTTGGATTTTTCATGGACTATAGGTTGAAGAATAGACTCGATCTAAACTATGAAAAACTATAAAATCTCACCGAGCAACCTGGAAGTCTGATACCACTTGATAGAGGCGAGGGGCCTGATCTTTCGATAAGATGGTGGCTATCGTTTTGGTGGAAGTCGACTTTGACGATCTGACTACGAACGTGCGAGGATGTCACGCCTTAGCAATCGCTAAACCAACTCCGAGAGGTTATTGACCACGCCAGAGTATGATCAACCTGGCCACGAGGGTCTAGTTCCTGCATGCAACGAAGAACAAGCAAAAATTGAAATTACAATGTGGATATTGCGAATATAAGAGGAAAGCTTTACTGATGAAGGTGGGGTTCTGTGACGTCTTTGTCTGGTCGTTGAACACAAACGAAGTACGCGAAGTTGCAGCTAGGGCAAACTCTTAATCTAAACAAAACCCAAAGTCTAAAAGATGCCCTAAGGTCTGTATATATGGAGGAAGAGGGGGGGATTTCGTGGCCCTTGGAGGAGGGATCTGAAACTAACCCTATCTCTTGTTTCCCCACACATACGGACTCTAAAAATAGCCTATACTTTAGTATTTCGAAAATACATGGGCCTGGCCCAATAATAAGGTGTCACAGCACCTAGAATAGCCTCTGGACGAAATTTATGAAGTAGCATCTTGTATATTTCATCCAAGGCTTCATGCACTCCTTATGTTGGCTTGAAAGTCCTGAAATCATCACTTGTAACTCCGTTCTTGATCCCCTTGCGCATGCCATCATCTCCATGCTTGGGCTTGCTCCAGTGTTCATCCCTCTTATCCATGCCAGGCCCTTCATTTGTAAGCAAAACAAATGTACCCAATTTAGGCAGCATCATATTCTCATGAACATTAGAATCATTACTAGGAAACGAAAGTACCCAATAATTTAATTGGCGTGCGCGAGCTCTAGTAATTGGTCTAGTATGTATAGCAGTAGGGGCTGTGGGTGTAACAATGGTATTGGTGTCCTCATCAGAGCGGCTCCTCCAGGCCATGAGCGTTAACTTCCAGAAGCTACAGGCACTTCACTGTGCCCGCCTGGACAAGGCCAAGTCCGGGATGGCGGCGGTGGACAAGGCGGAGGCGGATCTCGAGGAGCGCGTCGCTGAGACGCAGGCTTGGTTCCGCCAGGCCTGTGAGGAACTGAAGTCTGCCCAAGATCTGCTGGCCGAGCGCAAGAAGGAGCTTGTCCTGAAGCAGGCTGGCATCGAGAAGGCCCAGGAGGCGGCGAAAGCACATGCCGCCAAGGACGAGGCCACTCGGCACCAGCATCAGGACATGCTGAACTCCCAGGAGGAGGACCTTGCCACTCGTGAGGAGAAGCTCACTGCGACACTCCGCAGCAAGGATGAGGAGGTCGAGAACCCTGTCGTGCAGCGGACCCAGGAGCTGGAGCCAAGGCACGAGGAGGCACTCAATGCTCAGTCCCAGGTCCAGGCCGGCAGGGTGAACGAGTTGGAGGTGGAGCGGGACGGGCTAAAGAAGCAGGTCCTGGAGCTGACGGATTAGAGGGATGTGGTCAAAGGTGCCTTGGCTGACTCGCAGGCCACAGTCCTCGGCAAGGTCAAGCTGCTCTCCGAGGCCAATGACTCCATCAGGGATCTGAAGCTGAAGATGGAGGGCCTCGAGGGGACGCTTTCGCAGGTCAGGGCCCGGGAGGAGACCCTGACCAAAGACCTGGATGCTGAGAGGCAGCTGCGGAGGAATGACGCCACCAACCACGCGGATTTTGTGAAGGGCGAAAACCTCTGGATCAGCCGCCTTGCCGACATCGCCGACAGGATCACCATGTAGCTGGATACCATGGGGATGCCGAATGTGAGGTACGCCTCGAAGCTGAACATGAGTCCCAATGCCAAACTGACCCTGTTTTTCGAGGGCGTTCTTGGAGCTCTGGAGCAATTCTGCTCCAACAGAGTGACCTCCCTGGCCAATGAGGCCCGGAAGCTCTGCCAGGGTGTCCTGACCAAGGTCCTCACCATGGTGGCGTACTAGAACCCCAACCTCGAATTCGACGCCGCGCTGGAGAGCTTGCCGGAGGGTGTGGACCTCGCGGCGCTTGAAGAGCGTATCGAGCCCATCATCAGTCGCGTCGACGGAGTTCAGAGGATAGAGGGCCAGCTCTTGGATTATGCACCCCGTTTCTCAGCGCCGCTGCAGGTTCATGACCAAGACAATTTTTATCTTTAGTTAGAACCGCATCAACAATTGATGTAATATAACTCTGCAATACCTTGAAACGATGCATGTTATTTTCCTATTCGATCGTTCGCTGTATGTACACCCTATGCTCAACTAGATAGGCTTGCCGGCACGCGAACCCAGGCTGCGGTGTGTCGAGGACGGATCCTCGCAACTGGCCGAGTGTGCCTGTGGTCAAGTAAACCACCTTGCCGTTCTCAGCACAGCCGCTTGAACTGTTGAGAAAACTCGAAACAGAACAAGGGCGTTGTCAATAGCGGGAAGGCCACCTTGCCTTTCTTGTTGCGACCGCTTGAACTGTTGAGCAGACTCGAAACAGAACAAGGGTGTTGCCAATAGCGGAAGGCCCCCATCATGTGTAGGTTTTTCATACCAAGAGCAGGACCTCTGATGAGGACATGAATACCATTGTTACACCCATAGCCCCTACTGCTATACATACTGGACCAATTACTAGAGCTCACGCACACCAATTAAATTATCAGGTACTTTCGTTTCTTCATAATGATTCTAATCTTCATGAGAATATGATGCTGTCTAAATTGGATACATTTGTATTTCTTACAAATGAAGGGCCTGGCATGGATAAGATGGATGAACACTGGAGCAAGACCAAGCATGGAGATGATGGCATGCGCAAGGGGGTCAAGAACGGAGTTACAAGTGATGATTTCAGGACTTTAAAGCCACCATAAGGAGTGCATGAAGCCTTGGACAAAATATACAAGATGCCACTGCATAAATTTCGTCCAGAGGTTATTCTAGGTGTTGCGTCACCTTATTATTGGGCCAGGCCCATCTTTTCGAAATACTTAAGTATAGGCTGTTTTTAGAGTCCGTATGTGTGGGGGGAAAAGAGTTGGGTTGGTTTAGGACCCCTCCTCCAAGGGCCACGAAATTCCCCCCTCTTCCTCCATATATACAACCCTTAGGGCGTCGTTTAGACTTCGGGTTTTCTTTAGATTAAAGTTCGCCATAGCTACAACTTCACGTACTTCGTTTGTGTTCAACAACCAGACAAACGCATCAAAGAACCCCACCTTGATCAATAAAGCTTTCCTCTTATATTCGCAATATCCAGGTAGCAATCTTAGTTTCTTGCTTGTTCTTCATTTGCATGCAGGAAACAGACCTCTGTGGTCAGGTTGATTGTGCTCCGGCGTGATCAATAACCTCTCGGAGTTGGTTTAGCGATTGCAAAGGCGCGACGTCCTCGCATGTTCGTAGTCGGATCGTCAAAGTCGACTTCCTCTAGAACGATAGCCACCATCTCATTGAAAGACAGGACACTTTCCCTCTATCAACCTCCGCGGAAAACAACCTTATAAATAAAAGAATTACTCAATGTTTCGAATGAATTAGCTTTTCTGTCGCCGCGCGAGCATTTACTACATCCGCGAATGATGCCGCTCGTTCGGTCATCTTCTTCCTTGGGGCGACGACCACGACAAAACCGCTGCGCCAACTAGACCAAATTTCCACAACTGCGCCCCCCTACCTGGCGCGCCAGAGATGTCGGTGGAAACGACACCTATGGAATCACTGGGATCCCTTCTATGGTTGGCGGGCGCGGGGTTGTGCAAAGAGCGGGTCTAGTAGCCAGCGCAAAGATCGTTTACCCAGGTTCGGGCCGCAAGGATGCGTAATACCCTAGTCCTGCTTTGGTGTATATTTGAGTGTTCTTGAGCTTTCGAACTAGCTGCGGTGCATGCGTAGTCCAAAAGATCTGAATCCTTCTCCAATACGCCTCGGGCCTCCTTTTATAGTCAAAGGGGTTGCCATAGTGGCACACAGGAGGTGGAAAGGTATACAGTGTACAAGCTTATCACCTGTCATTATGGGACAAAGCTCAGTAAATGTGCTCCTTAGGTATCACATTGCTTTATTGGGGATGGTAACGAGGCCCATCCTATCCGTCGCCATTCCGCCTCGCTCCGACACACGTCCAGGCCAACGAGGCATGCAGCACCACGTGAGCTGGCAGGCTGCTGAGATGGCGTGGTGGTAGGGTCTTGACGAAAATATGCATGCCACCACGCAGGTGCTTGACTAGATGGATTAGCATCCACGTACTGCCATGTGGGTACTAGCCTCAGTTGGCGGGTCGGCCGCTGAGCTGGGGCGGTGACGGGGTGGCAAGGTCTTGTCGCGGTCCCACGTATATTCCCGGCAAGGGTCTTGCCGGGGTCTTGTGATCACCCTCGTCAAGAGTCTTGTCGGGTGATGCCGAGCATCCCAAGGTCATCCCATGGACCTACCATCGTCTCACAAAGTGCCCGGCGGACCGATGACACGAGCACGTGCAAGAGCTCTCGAAACCAAGGTGACATCTCTCCTCTCACAAGTTCACTTCGATGCACATGAGACATGGCTACTACCTCAAACAGAGATATTGTGCATACTTAGGTATCAAGGAGTTGGCCATGAAGAAGCTAAGGAGTAAGGAGGATCAGAAGAGGAAGATGGGCGTGAAGACGGAGAAAGAGAAGAAGAGCTGCAGACGAAGCCCCAGCCACTGGACGACCGGCCGGGCCCGGACGTCCGGAGCCTGAAGCGCCAGCCACCGGACGACCGGTCGGGACCGGACATCCGGCGCCTGAAGCCACATCAGAGATACAGCGAGCAGACGTCCGGCCCGGACCGGATGACCGACGACCCCGCACCTGATGCGGAGCATCCTATGGACATCACCATGTCAAGAGTCTGTTCTGCGAGTGACACGTGTGACATCTACTTCACATACACAAAGGTGAATCATCTCCTTTACACATGCTCACTTGACCCCTTCGGGGATGGTATACTACTTGACACGTCTCCTGTGTGCACGCATAGGTATTGTCAGAACTTCACGGATGATGAGGAGTGCAAGTGCCAAGGAACAACTACACCATCCGCGAGGGAAGCCTGGAAGCGACGACGGAAGAAGACGGAGCTGCTGAAGCTACAGCGGCTGGACATCCGAGCCAGAGGCCGAACATCCGGCGCCTGTGCAGCCGCCCAACAGTTGCATCAATAGACGGCCAAAGCATCAGCGGCCGGACATCTGGTGCGACGCCACAGCCCGGACATCCGTCCTCCCCCTGGAAATCCGGCATCAACAACAGGAGCCAGCAGAAGACCACCCCTCTCGGGCCGGACATCCGGCCAACCACCCCAAACATCTGGCGTCTCACGAGAGCCCGGACATCCGGCGCCTGCCTGCGCGTAGAGTCGGGCCAGAGGCCCATGTATCCCTTTCCCACTTACCCCTTTGTGGCTTAGACTATATATACTACTCCCCCTCCCCCTAGCTAGGGTTAGCAAAGTAGTAGCTCATTAGAGATAGAGCTTTGCTCATCCATTACAGATCTACTCCACGAGAGAGACCGCGACCCCTCTTCGGAGAAGATCCACCTTGGATTCAAGACCCCCTTGTGGGAAGATCCTTCTAGGATTCAAGCCCCCATCTCCTTTGGATTTGGGATGAACTCTACCATCAAGACCTCCTCATGGAGATGAACCTTACCTTGTATCTTTCCCTTTGTTGTTCATGTACCTTGTGGATCTTGTGTGTTTGATTGTGTAGTGGATGTGTGGTTGGACTTGTTCTTGAGTTTTTGCCCTTGTGTTTTCTCTCCGTTCTTCCCCTTGTTCTTCGTGTTCTTCGCGGGATCTGCTCCTTTCATGAAAGATCAGCCGTATAGGGTTCCACCCTACATCATCTTGGTATCATGAGCCACGTTGATCACAATTTCGGAGCCTCCCATCTTTGTGTTCTAGCCTAATTTTGTTGATTTCGTCCTAAATTCGAAAATCCCCACAAAAAATAGACCCCAATTTTCTTTGTGATTTGTTGGTTTTCATGATGTTTTGTTGATTTTGATCCATGGATTCATTGTGTCTTGAGTAGATCTATCTTTCCCCCAAGTTTCCCCACTTTCCATCCACGAAATCCATCAAATTTACCTCTGAAATCATCAATTTCCGCCCCAATTCGAAAATTTCCGCCCCAAACGAGACCTGGAATCGTCTGGCCAGACATCCGGGCCCCAAGCCGGACATCCGGCTCCTGGAGCACCAAATCTTCAGGGTTCTGGACATCAGGTCCCGGATTTCCAGCCCCGAGCCTGGATGTCCGGCCCGTGACATCTCAGCCACCCCCGTTTCACCGTTTTGTCCATAACTAATTCATTCGGATTCCGATTTTCGCGTTCTTTAGCTTGTTGAAAAGCTCTTGACATCCCCCTTCCCACAAAAATACTACCATCACCATTTGACTCCATCAAAGGTTTGGAACTTTGGCATCTTTGCCTAGGGCTTCCACCACAACCTCTGCATAACCACCATCGACTTCCGCAACCTAACCAGTTTTGCTCCCCATCGCATTAGTGGTTGCTTGAGGAGTGATTTGAGTCTCCTAAGGTGTCTAGGCTACTTAGGGACGGTTTCTTGTTCATCAACCACCACCACCACTACCGCATAGGCTCGGCCACTATACACTTCTGCCACCCCGACTTAACCCAATTTTGTTGTGTTGAGAGTTGCGTCTCCTAAGGTGTTTCGGCTACTTAGGGACCATGCTTCCAACTACGACACCGTGTAAAGTCCACCACCTTACCCTCCATTTCCGCATTGCGTACTCCACAATCATCTTTGCCATTCTGCAATTCCATTGAGCTTCCGCCACCACCACATCCCGCTACCACCATTTGACATTTGACATTTGACATTTGAGATTTTGAGTTCGCGGTTTTTCCGTTTCCTAAGGTGTTTCAGCTACTTAGGGACGGGTCTCCATCATCTTGGTATCTCCATCAAGATCACCGCCACTCATCATCACCGCGGACGGTAACCTCCATATCATCTTGGTATCGTGATATCCCTCCATTGTATATTCGCTTGCAATTGCATTGATAACCACTAGCCCATTTTGCGTTACTTACCTATTGATACTAGCCATTTTAGTATTGCCAGCAACGTTAGTTGTGCACATTAGTGGTCTACACCTTCCATTGCCAACATGCCATATCATATTGGTATCATATCATCCCTTGTGTCACAATATTTTTCCCGTATATACCCAATTGCTATCTTGGTTTGTGAATTTCGCAAAGTGGCCATACAAAAAAAGAAGAAGAAGAAGCTTTTAAGCAAAAGAGATAGAGCAAAGAATCTTGTAAGCAATAGCCATAGCATCATAACACATTGCAAATAAGATTGTCATATCCGATCATCTTGGATCATAGCACCGGAACATCATACATATATAGCATACTTGGGATAGAAGTCATTGCACTTTTGTCTCCTATAGGTTGTGCACAACTGTCGTATTCGCCTATTGAGCAATCATGCTAGCATCTCTCTAGAATTGTGCAACAAGAGCATTTTCTGTGGATTCCACATTTTGAGCTCATTCCTTGGTTGCACGACCCCATTTATCTACTGTGTGTGCGTTTCCGTGTGCCATTCATTGCTATTGGTCTACTTGTTTCACTTGCGAATTTGTGACTCTTTCAACATTATTGACTCTAGCTAACATTTTGCATTCAATTTTTGTGCCACTATCCTCACCGAGCTAATCCATAAGCATTAGTTTGTAGGTGTGAGTGGACAAGTCCGATAGCAATTCCACTATTCTTTCATCTCACATTGAGTGAAACGGGATACGTCCTCAACTTTGGGAAAAGGTAACTTGGTATTGTTTATCTCATTTCCTACTCACCTCTACTCGAGTCTTGTGATGGATAGGAAAGGCATTTCACCTTCGGTCTACAACAACAATGACGAGTTCGATGCCACGAATAACTCTACCGATGCCAAGATGCAAGCTCAAATGGAGGAGATCAAACCCTCATCAAGTCCTACAAGCAATCTTCCTCATCTTCGAGAAGACGCTCAAGTACACATGCTTCCAAGCTACCATCTCTGGCAAGGTCACATCAACATCGACACCATCACCACCATGAATGTGAAGGTCAAGAGCTCAACACCAACTACCGCTCAACGACTTATCCATTTCCCTTGGCATCTTCGCCAAGCGACTTCAAGGCATCTTCCCCTTCGGATATACGGCATCTTCGCCAACAAGCACCTCAAGACTACGCTCAAGAGAAGCTTCCCAAGCTCAATTCCGTGACTTGCATGAGCTACTACGCCCTCGACATCGACCATGAGATTCCTTTCTATGGAACTCTAGAAGCTGAGGAGTGTCTTGAGTGGGAGCGTTTGATGCACGACTACCTGAAGCTACATCAAGTTTATAACACCCACGATGCGGCTATATCTCCCACGTGTCGGAGCACGACTTAGAGGCATAACCGCATTGAAGGCATGTCGCAAGAGGGGTAATCTTTACACATCCCATGTACTGAATAAGAAATAGATAAAGAGTTGGCTTACAATCGCCACTTCACACAATACATAAATAACATTACATCATCCAGAATACAATCAAGGTCCGACTACGGAACCAAAATAAAAGAAGACTACCCCTAATGCAAAAGATCCCAGATTGCCCCGACTGGGCTCCACTACTGATCAACTGGAAAACGAAACAACACAACGAACACGATCTTCTTCGAGCTCCTCCTTGTGCTTGGTTGCGTCACCTGCACGGTATCATCGGCACCTGCAACTGGTTTTGGAAGTAATCTGTGAGTCACGGGGACTCAGCAATCTCACACCCTCGTGATCAAGACTATTTAAGCTTATGGGTAGGAAAAAGGTAGTGAGGTGGAGCTGCAGCAAGCACTAGCATATATGGTGGCTAACTTACGCAAATGAGAGCGAGAAGAGAAGCAAAGCACGGTCGTGAACTAGAAGTGATCAAGAAGTGATCCTGAAAACTACTTACGTCAAACATAACTCAAGAACCGTGTTCACTTCTCGGACTCCGCCGGAAAGAGACCATCACGGATACACACACGGTTGATGCATTTTAATTAGGTTAAGTGTCAAGTTCTCTACAATCGGACATTAACAAATTCCCATCTGCCCATAACCGCGGGCACGGCTTTCGAAAGTTCAAAACCCTGCAGGGGTGTCCCAACTTTGCCCATCACAAGCTCTCACGGTCAACGAAGGATATTCCTTCTCCCAGGAAGACCCGATCATACTCGGAATCCCGGTTACAAGAGATCTCGACAATGGTAAAACAAGACCAGCAAGACCACCCGCTGTGCCGACAAATCCCGATAAGCATACAGGAGCCGACGTAACCCAAGTTGCCAAGGGATGGCCCTGCACGGTGCTCTAGTTTGGCTCAACACTCAGAGGAGCACTAGCCCGGGGGTTTAAATAAAGATGACCCTTGAGTCTACAGAACACAAGGGAAAAAGGCTTAGGTGGCAAATGGTAAGACCAAGGTTGGGCATTGCTGGAGGAGTTTTATTCAAGGCGAACTGTCATGGGGTTCCCATTATAACCCAACCGCGTAAGGAACGCAAAATCAAGGAACATAACACCGGTATGACAGAAACTAGGGAGGCAAGAGTGGAACAGAACACCATGCATAAGGCCGGGCCTTCCACCCTTTACCAAGTATATAGGTGCATTAAAGTAAACAAGATATAATAATGATATCCCAACAATAAACATGTTCCAACAAGGAACAAACTCCATGTTCACCTGCAACTAACAACGCTGTAAGAGGGGCTGAGCAAAGCGCTAACATAGCCAAACAACGTTTTGCTAGGACAAGGTGGGTTAGAGGCTTGACATGGCAATATGGGAGGCATGATATAGCAAGTGGTAGGTATCGCGGCATAGCAATAGAGCGAGCAACTAGCAAGAAAATATAGAAGTGATTTCGAGGGTATGGTCATCTTGCCTGAGATTCCGCAAGGAAGTAGAACGAGTCTACGAAGAAGACAAACAGACGTAGTCGAACATATCCTCACAACTCCGCAACAAAACTGAAGCTCACGAGAGAAGCAACCCGGAAAGAAGCAAGTAACATAGTAAACAACCATCACATAAACATGGCATGATGTGCAAACAAGTATGATGCATGTCCGGTTTAAATATGCAAGGCATGGCAAAGGGCACAAACAGAACTACAAGTTATTAAGTGGAGCTCAATATGCAACGAGTTGCATATTGACGGAACACCACATCAATTATTTAGTTCTCTCTCGTTTATGTACCCAACAATATTAAATGTTGTTAAACATGGCAAGAGGTGAAGCATAATAAAACCACCTATCTAGGGAAGTTAAAATGAGGCCGGAATAACAAATAACAAGTCCGGAAACTCCTCATGTGCATATTATAGGTTTTGCTACTGTTCTGCCCTAAACCATATTTTAGAGTTGTTAAGCATGCAAAGTAAAGCCACCATGTTAAACTAGGCATTTTTCTACCCCATTTACATATAAAGTTTATTAGGTTTGGAGCTATAGTTATTTAGTTATGAATTAAAGCATTTTAACAAGTTATTTGAGCAAATTTAAACAAACAACATTTTAAGCATTTCAAACATGGATAACAGTTGCAAATTATGAAACTAGACAAAATTCTAAGCATATTTCATATAAAGTTTGTTTTAAACCGATGCATGGTTAATTAGTTAGGATATGCATGAAGTGCAAGGGTGTTTCTGCAAAACTAGCAGTTCTCAGGATAAAATGACAAAATCGCCAGAACTGAGAAAAACATGAGGCGGGCCGAATCTAGCTGGGCCAAAGGAAGGGGAAAAAAGAAAAAAAAGAGGTGCTGGGGGGTTTGCCTCACCATGGGCCTTGGCCCAGTCGGTGGAGGAAGGAGGCCTGCAGTGGGCGCGCAGCTGGGCCTTGGAGCCCACCAGATGTACGCTTGTGGACGCGGCGCAGTCATCGCGGGCGTCGACCCCGTTGCGCTCTGTCGTTCGAAGCTGAGGATGCAGGGAGGCGCAAGGCAGAGGTTGTCTCGGGGCTCCGGCGAGAGGAACTTGAAGCGCAGAGCACGAGGCGCGGCTCCGGCGGCGCAGGGCATGAGAGGAGGCCGTCGGCAGAAACGGCAGGGACGGAGCAAGGCGGCGGCGACACGGGACTTGAGGCGCAGGGGCGAAGCAGACGATGCCGGCGCACGGGCGAGGCACAGGACGGTGGGTGGCGATGGTACTGGCGTTCTCTGGTGGGGTAGCGCGGCGAACTTGGCGCGGGAAGTAGTAGAAGTAGGGAGGCCGGCGGGTGCAAAGGTCCATGGTGCTTTGGTGGCTTCCGGTCGCCGGAGGCGCAGAGACGAGCAGAGGCGGGTGAGTGCTGCTGGTCTTCGAGAAGAACGTGCGGCAGCGCACGGCTAGGAGACGAACAGGGGCCGCCTACAGAGGAAGCAGGGCTCGGAGAAGGTCGGCTTGGCGTCCATGGCAGCAGGGGACTCAGGAACGACGGTCACAAGAGTTCGAGGCCATGGCGACGAGGTCCTCGGGCGGTGGCGCGGCTGACCCACGACGAGGCTTGCGAGACGAGGAAGGCAGGCGCGCGCGTGTGTTTGAAGCAGAGGCGAGGACGGGACGTCGGTGGTCGGATGGAACCGGAGGCGTTAGAGCACCGCGGAGACGAGGTAGCCAGAGTTGGAGCTCCCTGGCAGCAGTGGCTCTACAGAAATGACGACGTCGCAACACAAAACAGAGAGAGATGAGATGAGGGGACCGGAGGAAGGAGAGAAAGGGAACCAGCGCGGCGCCCAACTGAGACGGCAACGATGGAGATGCTCGGGACCCTCCTGGTCCAGATCGAGCGAGCCAGGAGGACTCGGGCTGCAGCCATGGCGCCGGAAGCTCCTGGTTGCTGCCGGAGGACGACGGGGTCCGGGTTGGTGGCTTCGGATGCCGGCGGGAGAAGTGGCTCGGGGTCGTGGACGGTCGAGGAGGGAGGTGGTTGAGCTGGTTGGCGGGATTGGACGGATCGGATCTGGGGGGATCCAGAGACAGAGTGGCGGCGGCGCTAGGGTAGTATCCCTAGAAATTAGCTCGTTTGTATAAATAGTAAGTGGGTTAGACATTGGGGTATATCTTGTCCCTCCGATCAAAATCGGATGGTCAGGAAAAATAGGCTAGGGAGTCCAAAAAGAAAAATGGAGATATTTTGTAGATGTTTGGGGATGATCCGGACCCAATGGTGACGACTGCCCGGGTCGGGTCCGGGACAGCTTTCGGGCGCGCGCGAGGAGAGTTGCGGGCTGACGAGAGAGGTTAGGTAGGGCCTGGCGGTGAGTGGTAGTGGGCTATGCAGAAAGCCTAGGGCTGAGAGGAGAGAAGAGAGAGACCTGGCGACTGTTTTCGGAGACCAAAAGCGTCCGATGATTTGACCGACTATATTGTCGCTATAGTTATCCGTTGGGGCATCAAACGAACTCCGAATGCGATGAAACTTGACAGGCGGTCTATCTACACTATAATAAGACCACACGTCAACTTTCATCCCATTCCGAGCACATTTTCTGGCCACTTATAAAATAATATTTCGGAGGTGCCGCAGGCGCGTGCGAGTGTGGTCAGGCTCAGAACGGACAACGGAAAGAACGAGGAGACCGGGACGGATGCAAGTTTTGAAAACATGATGATGCAATGCACATGATGACATGTCAAGATGCAACACACAAGAAAATGACAAGGCAACAACATCGAATAACTGGAAGACACCTAGCATATCGGTCTCGGGGCACCACAACACTCCACCACTACGAGAGGATCTCGACCCGAGATCCTAGGGATGGCACCCGAGGGAAAAGGAAGAGGAAGAGGTGAGGTGAAACTAAGTTTCTCCTTGGAAAAATGAGTGAAACCATGAACCTTGAGAGGTTGAACAAATTTGAAAGAAAGAATACAACAAAGATGAACAAAGTTGGAAACACTCCGTTAGAAAAGAGGAACAAGGAACATAATGAGAACCTTTGTCGGTTGAAAGACGTAAGAAAATTGTTGCAATAGACAAGAAGTACTCCGGTTGAAATGAGATGTACAAGGAACGATAAAGATCAAATACGACAACACTACGGTTGGAAATGGAAGGCAATAATTTGAACTTGGCAAAATGAAAGCACTTGGATGAGACTCCGGTTAGAAGAGGAATGATAGCCACAACACTCCAGTTAAAACAAGATAGAGAAGGAAATAGAATGATATATTTTGGAGAGCCCTCCAACTAAAAGGAGAAGGAAAACTTGATAAGTTGCAAAGAACTTGAAAGGAGGGCATGACACTCCGGTAAATGGATAAGCAAAGGAAAGAACATGATCTTGACGAAACAAGATGATGGGTCGAATTGAGCAACATCACAATGCCTCCAGAAGAAAGAATAGAAGCTAGATCGTTAGGAAGATAGAAAGTAGAAGAAAATGATAACTTCTACCACCAATGTCAGGACCCTGATTCCAAATCACACTGATCTAGCCTGTAACACCTCATATCACTTTGCGGCCTCACGCACGGTATTCCCACGGGTGTCGCCTTACCATGGCCCGGGATCGTTTGCGCCTTTTGGCTCACGTATATGATAGTGTCGCTAGAATCCATATGACAGAGAACCCAGGCCGACATGGCTAGTCGTGAACCCAAAGCGGCACTAACGTAAGGGGACAGGCATACATGAATCACATCGAGCATGTCGGTCAGCAGCGTGTGAATCCGGGCTGTAGCACCGGGCTAACAGGACTCCGGTAACCTGGGCTGTAGCAAGCTAGGCAGGACTCCGGATGTCACCGCATGACATTTCCCCGAAGGGACAGACACAGGAACGAAGCGAAACACATGTCGGCAAGTCAAGTGTCCTGAGCAGTAGTGCTGGGCTAGCAGGACTTCGGTGAACCGGGCTGTAGTAGACTACTATGGCTCATGGAAGCACTAGACTACATTTCCCCATAAGAGAGGCTGCCAAGGATAAGCAACTAGATTGTCGGATCCCACACATACCAAGCATTTCAATCATACACACAATATGCTCGATATGTGTAAATACAACATGGCATCAAAATGAAACTCTACAACTCAAAGTACTTTATTTAAAGGCTCCGGAGAGCCATACATAACATGTTCATACAGGTAGGGGTCACATGACCCGACACTCAAGTCATACAAGCATACAAGCACATGCGGAAGCAAATTAGGCTAAGTACAGACACTAGAAAGAAGAAGGCTTGACGAAGCCTGTCTATCTACATAGGGCCCTCCGTGGCCAGAATCACCACCTGGGTGGCAAGTCACTCATCGATGTCGAGGTCTACGTAAAACCCGTCGGAGGGGGCGGTGTTGTCATCTGAAAACAGTAATTAAAGCAACATGACTACAAAGGTACTCAGCAAGTCTTACAACAGATCCTACTATACATTCACATTCTCAAGAAGGTGGTGGAGTTATTGCAGCAAGCCAGCTTTGACTCTTGGCTAAGCTATCCTACGAGACACCACTTGTAAAATAATTTTCGCACACGAGTCCACTAAACACCAACACAATATTCCACCGTGGATCCTCCCTCGTCATCCTACGAGAGGGCCATCCTCGGTACTCACACTTATCTTGAGTCTTTTAGTAGTAACCATTAACTTGTCTATGAACTGTATAGGCAACCAAGTAGTCCCTAACCGCGGACGCGGCTATTCGAATAGATGATGTTAACCCTGCAGGGTGTACGTCTCACACATGTTTCCACCACTTAGCGTCTGCACACGAGATGTGCTCGGCATACTTCAAGCGAAAGCCGACGTGGGTGTAGACCACGACCTGACTAACCGCACAAGTCTCTAGTCCAGGTTTATCGCCTATTCAGGTTCCATCCGCAAGGAAATCCGGTCAGGGTGTCCTCAACGGCCCCAAACAATGTGTGCAGGTTTCCCGAGACACCAAACGGGCGACTCGGTACACCGTGCCACGGTGTATCTACCGCATCATAGCCCACCCCTGGGGTCAGTGCTACGCACGGCCGCCAACACATAACCTATAAACACCAGAAACTAGTTGCAACTCCTGGACAGAGGACGAGAGGGATCAGTAAGTCGAGCGGGGTCATATTTCAGGGCCCAATGTGTGGTTGTAGCTGAATCTTAAATCACGCATACGGATCTCAGTTCTTAGGGACGGCCTCAATGAAACAACCCACCATGTACTCCTACATGGTCTCTCATCGATACCTTTACCAAAACATGTTCAACACATCCCTCACATTACCGACATAATCATTTCACTCTAGCCCATCACCCAGATGAACCAGACCTGACACAACTCTAAACATAGCAGGCATAGCAAGGTAGGAAACACATACATGGCTCAATGAACTCCTACACATGCTAGTGGGTTTCATCTAGTTACTGTGGCAATGACAGGTCATGCAGAGGATAAGGGTTCAACTACCGCAACACACAGTAGTTTGACACGTTGTTGTCTTAATGCTGTAAATGAGAGCAGGAGCGAGAACATGTGATTGTATCGATATGATCAATGGGGCTGCTTGCCTGATGGAGTAGTAGTAGGGTACTGCCCTTCAGTTGGATACTCGAGAATATCCTCGGAGGCAGAACCTACCACGAAAGACATCACAGAACACAATCATCACATGGCAATATGCAACAATATGATGCATGCTATGACATGGCAATATGAGGTGTCCTGGCTAATGCATTGTGAAACAAGTTGGTTTGAGTCCATTTGAATCAAAGGTTCAAATGGAAGCTTATGTTATTAAGTCATATAAGTGCTTTTGCTTGTTTCACCTAAACAGCAAGGTTAATGTGTTTTGTCATGCATGAAACCATTACAGATGGAAAGATTGAATTTTTCTGATCAAATTTCATATATAACTCTTTGCATTTAGAGTTACAGATTAAAAGTTATGAAATTTTGAAGTTTGTAGTATTTTCTGGAATTTCCAGTATAAGAATAATTCCAGTAATTGAATTAATGCGTCAGCTTTGCATCAGGGTGACGTCAGCGGTCAACGGAGCCGGTCGAGGTCAAACCTGACCAGTGGGACCCGCATGTCGGTAGTTATTTAAACTAACTAAATTTAGTTAGTGCTAATCTAAGTTAATTAGCAGAGCGGCCCCACTTGTCATAGACTCAGGGGGAGTCAACCTCGGCCAACACGGGGTCAACCAGGGTCAAACAGGGTCAAACTCGCTGGCGTTTAGCCACCGGCGAGGCCAGACGCGGCGGGGCAGTGCGGGTTTCGTGCTCCGGTGACCAAATGGACGGAGGAGAGCATCTACGCGTAGCTGGGAACGAACCGCGTCGTTTGATGGCAGTGGTGGAGCTCGGGGTGGCCGGAAACGTCGCCGACGACGAGCTGTGCGGCTGTCGGAGCTCGGGTGTGGTCGAACCCGAGGCTACGGGGCACGGCGAGGCGCGTGGAGTGGTGCTACGGGTTCCTGCAAGTGCGGTGAGTGTGTTAGTCACGGTGGAGAGGCCGGTGGGTGGCCGGAGTCACATCGGCGACGAGCACATGCGGCGGCGGGTGCGGGTGAGCTTGGTGTGGTGCATACGATGCATGAGAGAGGTAACGGAGAGGGAAGGACGGAGCAGGGCTCACGGTGATTGTAGCAGGCGTCGAAGCGGGCTTGGGGAAGGCCGGAGCTGAGAGGGGCGATGATGGCGATCTCAGCGGCCGGAGTTGGGGAAGACGGGGTCAGCGGCGACTCCAGAGCGGGCGAGTGCTCGGGGCTCGGGCTGCTCGACGTGGATGACGGCGGCGAAGCTGTTGGACTTGGCAGCATGACGCGGGGACGACAGCGGACGCGTGTTTCACGGTGGCGCGGGCGCGGCAGCGTCAGCCATGGTGCGGGAGAGTGAGGGAGAGGAGCTGGGGAGGAAGGGGTGTGTCTGCGAGCTCGGGGGAGGAGTGGGTGATCGACCCAGTCCAGCAGAACGGCGAGGGGAGGAAGCAGGGCGGCGGGCAGTTGCATGGCGCGTGCTGGTGCCGGCGTCGAGCACCTGCCTGCCTGCCTGGCCGAGTCAAGCAGCTCGCTGGAGCGGTTGCTGGGCTGGGCCGGCTAGGTGGGCCAGCTACTGGTGCTAGGTAAGTCCTATGCTCTCTGCTTTATCTTTTTTATTTGTTCCTGATCTGTGTTTTGAAATAGTAAAAATACTATTCCATTTAGGAAAAACCTAAAAATATTCGGAGGCACATTTGAAAATATTCTCAACAGCCTAAAAATACCTTCAAAATTATTTGGGCATTTTAAAATATTTATAGGATTTAAATTGCTCAAATGCAAATACTTATGGCTTGGTGCAAAAATCCAGAATAGCCTCCAAAAATATGAAACCATTTTTGGTAGAGGGTTTAGCCAGGACCAAAGATGGTGAACATTTATGAAGGGTATTTTGGGTTCATTGAAAATAATTTTAGTAAACCCTAGTTGTTTCCAGGGGGGTGCTGGGGGTTCTACCATCCCCATTTCAGTTTTCTGGAAAAGTAGACATGATGCAACACTCTAATGCATGAACTAGCTAGGGTGTGACAACTCACCCGCACTTAAAAGAATTTCGTCTCGAGATTTAGGATCCGTTGGAAAGAAGGTGGGGTACTCAAGTCGAAGACGATCCTCCCTTTCCTAAGTGGCTTCTTTTTCAGAGTGGTGTGACCATTGAACCTTGAGATACTTGATGTTATGGCGTCGAGTGGTACGCTCGGCTTGGTCAAGGATACGAACGGGATATTCCCGATATGTGAGATTATCTTGGAGATCAAGCGTTTCGTGGTCCACTTCACGGATTGGATCCGCGAAGCAACACTTGAGTTGAGAAACGTGGAAGACATCGTGAACTCTGGAAAGATGCGGAGGTAGTTCCAATTAGTAGGCAACTTCTCCTCGTTTGGCAAGAATGCGAAAGGGTCCAATGTAACAAGGAGCCAATTTGCCTTTGATACCGAAACGATGGGTTCCCTTTAAAGGAGTAACCCGAAGGTAAGCCTTCTCGCCGACTTCATAAGTCATGAGCTTATGTTTGCGGTCATATTGGCTCTTTTGACGAGATTGGGCTGTTTTCAATTTCTCACGAATAATGCGAACCTGCTCTTCTGCTTCCTGAATCATATCTGGGCCAAAGAGTTGTCTTTCCCCGGTTTTTGACCAGTTAAGAGGCGTTCGACATTTTCGTCCGTAGAGAACTTCGAAAGGAGCTTTGTCCAAGCTAGCTTGATAACTATAGTTATAAGAGAACTCCGTGAATGGAAGGCATTTCTCCCAATCCATTCCGAATGAGATGACCGAAGCTCGGAGCATATCCTCCAGAATTTGATTGACTCGTTCTACTTGACCACTTGATTGAGGGTGGAAGGCGGTGCTAAAAGAGAGACAAGTCCCCATAGCATTTTGGAAACTTTCCCAAAATCGAGAGGTGAAGAGACTCCAACGGTCTGAGTTAATTTCCAATGGGACACCATGAAGAGACAGTATTCAGGAGATGTATAAGTCAGCTAGCTGGCTAGCGGTGATACTCTCACGAACAGGTAGGAAGTGGGCTACTTTGGAAAGACGATCGACAACGACGAGGATATCATTATTCCCTTTCTTGGTCCTGGGAAACACAGTAATGAAATCCATACTGATTTTATCCCATATCCATTCGGGAATAACCAAAGGTTGGAGGGTGCCAGCAGGCCGTTGATGCTCTGCTTTAACACGACGACAGAAGTCATAACTAGCAATGTATTGAGCAATTTCTCTCTTCATCCTAGTCCACCAAAACCTCTGGCGTAGGTCTGGATACATTTTAGTATTACCGGGATGAATGGTGAGAGGGGATTCATGAGCTTCCTTAAGAATCAGTCGCCTCGGGTTTCGTGCCTTGGGAACCACTAAGCGGTTTCCAAAGAATACGACACCTGATCATCGATGGAGAAACAATTCGCGACTCCTTTCTTAATATTTCTCTTAATACGGGAGATTCCTGGATCTACCTTCTGTGCTTTAATGATATGATCCGTAAGGGTAGGTTTCGCCACCAGGGTGGATAGGAATCCTTGAGGAACAATGTGAAGGTTAAGCTTCCGAAATTCCTCATGGAGAAGTGGTTGACCCTGTTGTAACATCAGATTGTTACAATAGGATTTACGACTTAGTGCATCAGCCATGACATTAGCTTTTCCCGGGGTGTAAGTTATTCCTAAGTCGTAATCCGTGATCAACTCGACCCAACGTCTTTGCCTGAGATTCAAATCCGGTTGGGTGAAGATATATTTCGGACTTTAGTGATCAGTGAAGATCTCGCAACGATTACCGAGAAGGTAATGTCGCCAAGTTTTAAGTGCATGGACTACAGCTGCAAGCTCTAGATCATGTGTGGGATAGTTTTCCTCATGTGGGTGTAATTGCCATGAAGCATAGGCAATTACCTCACGATATTGCATGAGTATGCAACCTAGTCCTTCTCGCGAGGCGTCGCAATAGATAATAAAGTCCTTGGAGAAATCTGGTGGTACTAGTACGGGTGCAGATGTCAGGCGTCTTTTCAGTTCCTGAAAGCTGAACTCGCACTGTGGGGTCCACCCAAACTTTTTATATTTCTTGAGGAGTTCAGTTAGAGGTTTAGCAACCTTGGAGAAATTCTCGACGAAGCGGCGACAATAGCTCGCTAAGCCAAGGAAGCTCCGAACTTGCTTGACCGTTTCGAGTGGAGTCCAATCAAGGACGGCTTGAACTCGCTTGGGATTGACAGCAATACCCTTACCAGAGATTACATGGCCTAGATAGGTCACTTCTGGCAACCAAAATTCACACTTGGAAAATTTGGCATAAAGGCGATGCTCTCGAAGTTTCATCAATACCAGCCTTAGATGTTCGGCATGTTCGTCCTCACACTTGGAGTAGATGAGTATATCATCGAGGTATACCACGACGAATTTATCCAAATACTCCATGAAGATCAAGTTCATTAACCGAGAGAAGGTGGCTGGGGCATTGGTTAAACCGAAGGACATAATGGTGTACTCGTATTGGCCATAACGAGTAACAAAGGCCGTTTTGGGAATGTCCCTGTTTTTGATTTTGATTTGATGGTAGCCCAACCTCAAATCCATTTTGGAGAAGACCGAGGATCCAGCGAGCTGATCATACAGATCGTTGATCCTGGGGAGCGGATACTTGTTCTTGATAGTGACCAAGTTGACAGGTCTATAATCTACAACCATCTGATCCGTTCCATTCTTCTTCTTGACGAAGAGGGCGGGGCAAGCCCAAGGAGAAGAACTAGGACGGACGAAACCCTTTTTCAAGGACTCATCGAGTTGACTCTTAAGCTCGGCTAGTTCTAAGGGTGCCATCTTGTAGGGTCTTCTAGAAATTGGGACGGTTCCTGGAATAAGGTCTATCACGAACTCGACATCCCTGTCAGGTGGAACACCTGGCAGTTCTTCTGGAAAGACATCCGGGAAGTCTCGGACTACCGGAATATCTTCAAGGTCTGGAAGGGGGTTGGCATTTAGGGAGTAAAGCTGGCGCTTGGCCACTCGAGTTAAGACATTGACTGTCTTGCCCGATGGGTGAGTAAGTTGAACGGTTCTAGTGGCACAATCAATCTTAGCATAATGAGCTGACATCCGATCCATACCCAAGATGATGTTTATGTCCGAGGACTTGAGAGCTATTAAAGATGCAAGGAAGACAAGTCTATCGACAAGAATTTCATGCCCATGGCTTACGCTAGAAGTTTGCCATTTGGAACCCGGAGTTTGAATTACCATGGAAGTGGGCATGTCATAGAATGCCGTGTTATGCAATAGAGCATAGCTCTCAGATATGAATGAATGAAATGCTCCAGTATCGAAAAGAACAGATGCCGGATGGCAATTAACAAGGAGCGTACCAAGGACGAAGTTAGGATCATCACGAGTCTCCTCAGCTGAGACATAGTTGACATGGCCACGTGTAGTGGTGGCTGGCTTGACATAGAATGTCTTTCCCGCTGGCTTACCACGGCCAACGGACTTTCCAGACTTGTTGGGGTTGTTGTTCTGGGGACACTCTCGACTGTAGTGACCCGGCTCTCCACACTTGAAACATGTCACACCATGGGGGCATGGAGCAGCATTAGCAGCGGGGCCACCATAGGTCTTAGGCGGTGCAAACTGCTGGTTGGGCCGAGGCGCCTCAAAGGATGGCCTTGGGGTGAACCTGGGTGGTAGCGCTATGTTTGGAATTTACCCGGCGCTTCTGAGATCCAGAGCCGGATGAAGAACCAAAATCATGGGAGTGCTTGCGTGAAGTGTCATAGTCAGTCTGACCTGTCTCAGCACTGATGGCCTTATTGACCAGCTTCTGGAAGGAGGTGCACTCGTGCAGATGAAGATCACGGCAAAGCTCGGGGATAAGTCCCTTGTGGAACCTTGCCTGCTTCTTAGCGTCGATGGATACCTCTTCAGGAGCGTAACGTGCTAAATTTCCAAACTCACGGCTGTATGCATCCACAGTCAGTCTGCCTTGGGTGAAATTGCAGAACTCTTCGCTCTTACGGTCCATGAGACCTTCCGGGATGTGATGCTCATGGAAAGCCTCACTAAATTAAGCCCAAGTAGTGATTTGGCTGACCGGGCGCATAGCCTCAAAGTTTTCCCACCAAAGGCTAGCACGGCCTTCGAGGTGATAGGCAGCGTAGGTAACCTTATCAGCTTCGGCTACGTTGGCAGAACATAGCTTATGGGTGATGCTGCGAAGCCAATCATCCGCATCGAGAGGCTCGACGGAATGATTAAACTTTGGTGGGTACAACTTGATAAAGTCATTGATTGACACCAAGTCGTTCCTCTGATGACGTGCAGTGTTCTGCTCAATCCGCTCCAGCAAGCGGTTAGTCTCACGCTTGTTTCTTTCTGCCTTCAGCATAACTTCGGCTAGAGAAGGCGGGTGAGGCAGATTCTCATCCCTAGCTGCACTGGCTTCCCCCTGCTCCAGGGCAGCAGGGTTGCTGTGGGTGTTGACCATCCTAGGAAAAACAAGACAATGGTTTAGACAAGGATGGCACAATCTTGGCAAGGAAGTGCGGAATGTATTGGATAACATGGAATGCTGAGATCTTCATTGCACGACATTGTAATATAGAAACTGCCATATATATACCATCGATCATATGCACCGTACATAGTTTAGTACAAGCCCAGGCTAGAGTACAACTACGGTGAAAGATGTTACATCTCATCGGAGGCATTCCAAGCTCCTATACACTATTTTCTACACCTCCGGAGTGTGATACACACCAAGTCATATCCCACGGGTCACGCAGGACTGTGGAGAATACAACTATTACAGTACTAGTGAAACTACTACTAGCTCAGACAGCTCCGTAGTAATCCTCATAAAAGTCACCACCAAAACCTTGAAGCGGAACATGATCATCTGGGAACAGACGGTCCTGTGGAGCTTGCGGGCCATAGGGACTCGGATGTGGCCTTGGTCCAACAAACGGTGGCAGCCGAGGACCATGAGGAGGGGTGATGCCCCCTGCATCACGCCAGTCCATACAATCTGGCAACCCAGACCGGACGGGGTACAGGTCCCTCATGTCCATATATCCGGCCTCCACGGCAGGTGCGAACCGTGTCAAAGTGGCAAAGTGGTCGGAGCGAGAGTTGAAGAGCTCCATTCGCAAGGCACGATTTTCGCGGTCATTGTCCTCGAGCATCTCGGCAGTGGTGCGGAGTAGTGAATCCTCATGTGTAGAGTCATAGTACAAAGCCTGATAGTACCCCTGTGCCCAAGTGAGTGAGGCTGGCATGTAGCAGAAATCGGTGTTCTGAAGCAAGGCAGTTCTGGCTCGAATGATAGTCATCATTGAGTAAGCTGCGTCCTGCACGGACATCTCAATAGTGACCCCAAGTCCATAAGAGCAGTGGAGGGGTTTAGTGGCTCCAGGATAAGAGGGATATATCTTGAAGGTACAAAGGTATTGGCTCTGATTGAAGTCTCGGAATTGCTCCTCGACGGTATACTCAGGATACCATCGATAGCCTGTCTCGACCATCACTCGGACCAGCATGGCCGTGTGACCGGGTACATCGAGGCACCGAGTCAGACGAACCACTTGGTTCTGGGAACGGGTGGCCATCTAAAAGCACAGAATAATGCAAAGGCATTAGAATTTTCTAGGAGAAATTGGACAGCATAATGGTTGTAAATGCTCAGAAAAAGATTTGAGACATTCGCAACAGTTTGCAAAACCACTCAACAACATAATATCAAGGTTCTTGTTCAACTGACAACATACTAGAAGTAGTAGAAACTGAACTGAGGCTTGAACCCACAATCCAATAAGTTGCTACGGATTAGTAACACGTGAACCTGATAGAGAGAAGGGAGCCTAGTCCTTAACCCACGTAGAATGAGAAGAGAATGACTCAGATCAGAGGGCATAAGGTAAAGGAGTAAAAGAGCCTTACGTTCCCTCCCACAATTAATTCCCCTACATATAACTACAACATTTCTAGACTCGACATCGACCAGTTTGGCTCAACGAACCTACAGGAAGTCCGACTCGGATGCCAATGTTGTCAGGACCCCGATTCCAAGTTGCACCGATGTAGCCTGTAACACCTCATATCAGTTTGTGGCCTCATGCATGGTATTCCCACGGGTGTCGCCTTACCATGGCCCGAGACCGTTTGCGCCTTTTGGCTCACGTATATGATAGTGTCGCTAGCATCCATATGACAGAGAACCCGGGCCGACATGGCTAGTCGTGAACCCAAAGCGGCACTAACCTATGGGGACATGCATACATGAATCGCATCGAGCATGTCGGTCAGCAGCGTGTGAATTCGGGCTGTAGCACTGGGCTAACAGGACTCCGGGAACCCGGGCTGTAGCAGGCTAGGCAGGACTCTGGATGTCACCGCGTGACATTTCCCCGAAGGGACAGACACAGGAACGAAGTGAAACACATGCCGGCCAGTCAAGTGTCCTGAGCAGTAGTGCTGGGCTAGCAGGACTCCGGTGAACCGGGCTGTAGCGGACTTATATGGCTCATGGAAGCACTAGACTACATTTCCCCATAAGAGAGGCTGCCAAGGATAAACAACTAGATTGTCGGATCCCACACATACCAAGCATTTCAATCATACACACAATATGCTCGATATGTGTAAATTCAACATGGCATCACAAAAAAACTTTACAACTCAAAGTACTTTATTTAAAGGCTCCGGAGAGCCATACATAACATGTTCATACAGGTAGGGGTCACATGACCCGACACTCAAGTCATACAAGCATACAAGCACATGCGGAAGCAAATTAGTCTGAGTACAGACACTAGAAAGAAGAAGGCTTGACGAAGCCTGTCTATCTACATAGGGCCCTCCATGGCCAGAATCACCACCTGGGTGGCAAGTCACTCATCGACATCGAGGTCTACGTAAAACCCGTCGGAGGGGGTTGTGTTGTCGTCTAAAAACAGTAATTAAAGCAACATGAGTACAAAGGTACTCAGCAAGTCTTACAACAGATCCTACTATACATGCACATTCTCAAGAAGGTGGCGGAGTTATTGCAGCAAGCCAGCTTTGACTCTTGGCTAAGCTATCCTACAAGACACCACTTGTAAAATAGTTTTCGCACACAAGTCCACTAAACACCAACACAATACTGCACCGTGGATCCTCCCTTGTCATCCTACGAGAGGGCCATCCTCGGTACTCACACTTATCTTGAGTCTTTTAGTAGTAACCATTAACTTGTCTATGAACTGTATAGGCAACCAAGTAGTCCTTTACCGCGGACGCGGCTATTCGAATAGATGATATTAACCCCGCAGGGGTGTACTTCTCACACATGTTTCCACCACTTAGCGTCTGCACACGACATGTGCTCGGCAGACTTCACGCGAAAGCCGATGTGGGTGTAGACCACGACCTGACTAACCGCACAAGTCTCTAGTCCAGGTTTATCGCCTATTTGGGTTCCATCCGCAAGGAAATCCGGGCGGGGTGTCCTCAACGGCCCCAAACGATGTGTGCAGAGTTCCCGAGACACCAAATGGGCAACTCGGTACACCGTGCCACGGTGTATCTACCCCATCATAGCCCACCCCTAGGGTCAGCGCTACGCACGGCCGCCAACACATAACCTATAAACACCAAAAACTAGTTGCAACTCCTGGACAGAGGACGAGAGGGATCAGTAAGTCGAGCGGGGTCATATTTCAGGGCCCAATGTGTGGTAGTAGCTGAATCTTAAATCACGCATACAGATCTCAGTTCTTAGGGACGGACTCAATGAAACAACCCACCATGTATCCTACATGGTCTCTCATCGATACCTTTACCAAAACATGTTTAACACATCCCTCACATTACCGATGTAATCATTTCACTCTAGCCCATCACCCAAATGAACCAGACCTAACACAAATCTAAGCATAGCAGGCATAGCAAGGTAGGAAACACATACATGGCTCAGTCAACTCCTACACATGCTATTGGGTTTCATCTAGTTACTGTGGCAGTGACAGGTCATGCAGAGGATAAGGGTTCAACTACCGCTGCACACAGCAGTTTGAAACGTTGTTTTCTTAATGCAGTAAATGAGAGCAGGAGCGAGAACATGAGATTGTATCGATATGATCAATGGGGCTGCTTGCCTGATGGAGTAGTAGTAGGGTACTGCCCTTCAGTTGGATACTCAAGAATATCCTCGGAGGCAGAACCTACCACAAAAGACATCACAGAACACAATCATCACATGGCAATATGCAACAATATGATGCATGCTATGACATGGCAATATGAGGTGTCCTGGCTAATGCATTGTGAAACAAGTTGGTTTGAGTCCATTTGAATCAAAGGTTCAAATGAAAGCTTATGTTATTAAGTCATATAAGTGCATTTGCATGTTTCAGCTAAACAGCAAGGTTGAAGTGTTTTGTCATGCATGAAACATCTACAGATGGAGAGATTGAATTTTTCTGATCAAATTTCGTATATAACTCTTTGCATTTGGAGTTACAGATTAAAAGTTATGAAAATTTGAAGTTTGTAGTATTTTCTGGAATTTCCTATATAAGAATAATTCCAGTAATTGAATTAATGCGTCAGCTTTGCATCAGGGTGACACCAGCGGTCAATGGAGCCGGTCTAGGTCAAACCTGACCAGTGGGACCTGCGAGTCAGTAGTTATTTAAACTAACTGAATTTAGTTAGTGCTAATCTAAGTTAATTAGCAGAGCGGCCCCCACTTGTCATAGACTCAGGGGGAGTCAACCTAGGCCCACATGGGGTCAGCCAGGGTCAAACAGGGTCAAACTTGCCGGTGTTTAGCCACCGGCGAGGCCAGACGCGGCGGGGCAGTGCGGGTTTCGTGCTCCGGCGACAAAATGGACGGCGGAGAGCATCTACGCGTAGCTGGGAACGAACCACATCGTTTGGTGGCAGTGGTGGAGCTCGGGGTGGCCGGAAACGTCGCCGGCGACGAGCTATGCGGCTGCCAGAGCTCGGGTGAGGTCGAACCCGAGGTTACGGGGCACGATGAGGCGCGTGGAGTGGTGCTACAGGTTCCTGCGAGTGCAATGAGTGTGTTAGTCACGGTGGAGGGGCCGGTGGGTGGCCGGAGTCACATTGGCGACGAGCACAGGCGGCGGCGGGTGCGGTGAGCTTGGTGTGGTGCATACGGTGCATGAGAGAGGTAACGAAGAGGGGGAGGACGGAGAGGGCTCACGGCAATCGCAGCTGGCGTCGAAGCGGGCTCGGGGAAGGCCGGAGCTGAGCGGGGCAGCGATGGTGATCTCGGCAGCCGGAGTTGGGGAAGACGGGGTCAGCGGCGACTCCAGAGTGGGCGAGCGCTCAGGGCTCGTACTGCTCCACATAGACGACGACGAAGCTGTTGGACTTGGTAGCGCGACACGGGGGCGACGGCGGAAGCGTGTTTCACGGTGGCGCGGGCGCGTCAGCGTCGGCCATGGTGCGGGAGAGCGAGGGAGAGCAGCTGGGGAGGAAGGGGTGTGTCTGCGAGCTCGGGGAGGAGTGGGTGATCGTCCCAGGCCAGCAGAACGGCAAGGGGAGGAAGCAGGGCGGCGGGCAGCTGCGTGGCGCGTGCTGGTGCCGGCGTCGAGCACCTGCCTGCCTGCCTGGCCGAGTCAAGCAGCTCGCTTGAGCGGTTGCTGGGCTGGGCCGGCTAGGTGGGCCTGCTACTAGGTGCCAGGTAAGTCCTCTGCTCTCTGCTTTATCTTTTTTATTTGTTCCTGATCTATGTTTTGAAATAGTAAAAATACTATTCCATTTAGGAAAAACCTAAAAATATTCAGAGGCACATTTGAAAATATTCTCAACAGCCTAAAAATACCTTCAAGATTATTTGGGCATTTTAAAATATTTATAGGATTTAAATTGCCCAAATGCAAATACTTATGGCTTGCTGCAAAAATCCAGAATAGCCTCCAAAAATATGAAACCATTTTTGGTAGAGGGTTTTGCCAGGACCAAAGATGGTGAACATTTATGAAGGGCATTTTGGGTTCATTGAAAATAATTTTAGTAAACCCTAGTTGTTTCCAGGGGGTGCTGGGGGTTCTGCCATCCCCATTTTAGTTTTCTAGAAAAGTAGACATGATGCAACACTCTAATGCATGAACTAGCTAGGGTGTGACAACCAATGAATTTGAAGGTATCCTTAGAATGAAGGATTGAATGGAGTTGTTGCAAATTAAACAACAAAAGAATGAGGTTGTTGTGGGCTTATGGAAAATGTCTCAAAACTGAGTTGAAATTCTGCCACTAACGAAAGCAATTGATTGGATTGAGGTCAACAAGGAGACAAGAAACTTATATCACTGGTAGGATAAATGAAGAACTTGGATCATTCATAAGCACCATAAATAGCAACAATCCTTAGGGAAGGCTTTAGGTGAGATATGACACAAGATAACTCCAAAGAAGAGATTGGTGGATTTAAAATATCCCATTCTTGAAAACATGTGAATCATGAAACACGAAGGGAAATTATCAACAATGACTTAACACCACCTCAAAAGATAAGATAGAATGAATTGCACTTTGGAATGCAAGATGAAGAAAGCTTGAACTCCTCAAAGCAAGACATGTGTTTAACACCATGTTTATTTAAGAGTATAGCTTGGCGGATCTTAGCTTAGAGAGAAAACTTGAAGAACAATTGAAGAATGAAAAGAATCCTTGAAGAACCACCATGTTGAGCCTCCATGAAGAACTCCGGATAAACAAAAGAATAATCAAATGAAATGAAGGATGAAAAGAATAAGGTTGAAGCCTTGCAACGATTAGATGAAGCTTTGCGACGAGATAAAGTGGAAACTTGGAACTCCGGAAGAAAAGATGAACAAATGAAATCAAGAAAATTTTGATGAACCTCCGAAATAAGGAATTGAATATAAACGATGAAACAAGAATAAGAATTACATTATGCTCATCCTTCACCAATTAAATTGATGACTAGCAAACGGATTTGGCATTCTACTTATTCTCGTTTGGGAAGGATTAAGATAGATATAGCGCCAACTTGGGAATGTTTTCAATGAACCACCGGCAGGACTGAAACAACGGATAAATTAATATGATAAGATGGAAGAGAAATCTCGAACAAACCACTGTAAGAATTAAAAATGAACGTAGCATAGGCACAATTCACCGGGAAGAATTGGAAAACGAATGAAGATACTTGAAGGAATTTAGATACATGAGAACGAATAGATCACGAGCTGATTAGAGGATATTTGAGCGATGCACTGGTAAGATTTGGAGAACGAGAGCTAAAAGATGGAATGAATAATTCTGAGATGATGGGCTCCGGAGAATCAAACTGAAAAGACTCTTAAATTGCTCCGTATGGGTGAAAAGAATTGTCACAATCAAAAACAATTATGAGAGGATGGCATAGCGCTAGAACCATGAATCTTCAAGATAACAGGTATGATTGAAGAGAAACTCTTCTTCGGTCTTCAAATGTTGGTAATGACGATGAGAAACACCACCACGAATTGTTGAGATACTCCAGGAGAATGAAAAGTGAAGAGGTTGAGCCAACAATGAAAAGAGTTATAAGATCTTGGAGAAACCAACTGACTGATGATAATTCATTCTTACATCAAACTTTGAAAGATTTGAGAATAGCTCCGGTAAAATTAGAAGAGTCAGGTAAGATCCTGGAAAAGGACATGTGGGTTAGAGCCCACTCAAAAGAAACACCGTTGAAGGATTGCTTGAAAAGGGAGATTTCACCGGTTGAATTAAATGGCTTGAATGAGATAACAACCTCGAAATATGTTGAACGGATCTTGGATGACAAGACAAGCCTTCTGAGATATCTTCAGCACTCCGGAACAATTGAATAGCAAGTGGGGAATGATTATGAGGTGCACCGGCATGAGAAAAACATTTGAAACAATGAAAGGAATATGATCTACAAAGCTTGAATTGAATCCACCAGAGAAGAAAACGAGTGAAGAGTGACGAACTTGAAGCTCCCTTAGCATCTTCATAAAAACACCGGGTAAGAACATTGACGGAAAAGAATGGAGAAGCTTCACATCCATAAAATGGATATTCGATTAAGAGATATGAGTCCTTGAAGGAAAAGGGTGGGAGGGTGGGAAAAACAAAGACAATTTGGGACGGATGAAGCAAACACCGTTGCAAAGAACTGAGAATTGATCTCGCGAATGTAGAAATGATCGGATCCACTTGAAGAGAAGCACACCGGTTGAAAAGGATTAACATGACAATCTCAATTATTAGGAAGGATTAGTATTCACATAGAAATATGAGAACACCGCTTAGGAAAGGTATGGAATCAACACTTGACTTCGAAGCAACTCGAATACCACAACTAAAAACAAAATAAGGATTGGCTTGCAGAATAAGCTGGAACTAACATATGATAGAGATTTCGTCCGAAGTTTTCGTGCTGGGGCCCACACGGGCTCGATCGTACAACACCATCATGTACAAGGCAGTGCACATGACATACGAAGCGTCCCCGAGTCAGCATAGCCAAGGACTCTCTAAGACACAACGAGACCACTGTAAAACCAACGGTGGATAGGCGGACCACTAGACGTCGAACCCCAATCTCATATCATGCATCTGTCGGAAAGATATCCTAGGAGCTACTTGAATTTCCACTTATAAACTCCCGACACTTTCTGGTTATGCAATCAGGTGTTGGGGATACAGGGGAAGCATAATATCTCACCCAAAACTAGCAAATCCTACATCCAGCTGTATCCATCCTTCAACACATAACCAAGAAAACCTTCGGAAATCATTTACCTCAACCTTCGAAAAGCATCCGTTATACGAGTTATGGCAATACTCCCGAACTCCCGCCCCAGTACTAGTTGGCGTCGAGGTTATCTCACCAACAACTGCATAAAAGAGATTTTTGATGTCGGCGAAACTCAGGTATTCTATAACTGCAACGATAAAATTGTGACGACAACACCTCGGAGCTCAACTCCCCGGGACACTGCCACAACCCCTAAATGTCAGGAGGCACCAAGAACAATGTTCTCGTCACAAAACCATCGGAGCAATTCCAAGATACCCGCATGATCCTAAAAAAAATTAGTGAAATTTGAGGAGAGAAGAGTCAAAACTCTACGTCAGGAGGCCTCACCAGAGCGAAGAAGGGACTGAGGAGTAAAAAGAATCCTACTCTCCGATATATATAATCCTATAAGACTTAAAACATTTTTCTAGACTCAACAACGCCAGCGATTCGATCAAGCAGGGGGCTCCTAAGTCGGGGAAGGCTCTGATTACCAACTTATAACACCCACGATGCGGCTATATCTCCCACGTGTCGGAGCATGACTTAGAGGCATAACCGCATTGTAGGCATGTCGCAAGAGGGGTAATCTTTACACATCCCATGTACTGAATAAGAAATAGATAAAGAGATGGCTTACAATCGCCACTTCACACAATACATAAATAGCATTACATCATCCAGAATACAATCAAGGTACGACTACGGAATCAAAATAAAAGAAGACTACCCCTAATGCAAAAGATCCCCGATCGCCCTGACTGGGCTCCACTACTGATCAACTAGAAATGAAACAACACAACAAACATGATCTTCTTTGAGCTCCTCCTTGAGCTTGGTTGCGTCACCTGCACGGTAGCATCGGCACCTGCAACTGGTTTTGGAAGTAATCTGCGAGTCACGAGGACTCAGCAATCTCACACCCTCGCTATCAAGACTATTTAAGCTTATGGGTAGGAAAAAGGTAGTGAGGTGGAGCTGCAGGAAGCACTAGCATATATGGTGGCTAACTTACGCAAATGAGAGCGAGAAGAGAAGCAAAGCACGGTCGTGAACTAGAAGTGATCCTGAAAACTACTTACGTCAAACATAACTCAAGAACCGTGTTCACTTCCCGGACTCCGCCGGAAAGAGACCATCATGGCTACACACGCGGTTGATGCATTTTAATTAGGTTAAGTGTCAAGTTCTCTACAACCGGACATTAACAAATTCCCATCTTCCCATAACCATGGGCACCGCTTTCGAAAGTTCAAAACCCTGCAGGGGTGTCTCAACTTAGCCCATCACAAGCTCTCACGGTCAATGAAGGATATACCTTCTCCCAGGAAGACCCGATCAGACTCGGAATCCCGATTACAAGACATCTCGACAATGGTAAAACAAGACCAGCAAGACCACCCGCTGTGCCGACAAATCTCGATAGGAGCTGCACATATCTCGTTCTCAGGGCTCACCGGATAAGATAAGCATACAGGAGCCGACGTAACCCAAGTTGCCAAGGGATGGCCCTACACGGTGCTCTAGTTTGGACTAGCACTCAGAGGAGCGCTGGCCCGGGGGTTTAAATAAAGATGACCCTTGAGTCTGCAGAACCCGACGGAAAAAGGCTTAGGTGGAAAATGGCAAGACCAAGGTTGGGCCTTGCTGGAGGAGTTTTATTCAAGGCGAACTGTCAAGGGGTTCCCATTATAACCCAACCGCGTAAGGGACGCAAAATCAAGGAACATAACACCGGTATGACGGAAACAAGGGCGGCAAGAGTGGAACAAAACACCAGGCATAAGGCCGAGCCTTCCACCCTTTACCAAGTATATAGGTGCATTAAAGTAAACAATATATAAGAATGATATCCCAACAATAAACATGTTCGAACTGACAACGCTATAAGAGGGGCTGAGCAAAGCGGTAACATAGCCAAACAACGGTTTGCTAGGAAAGGTGGGTTAGAGGCTTGACATGGCAATATGGGAGGCATGATATAGCAAGTGGTAGGTATCGCGGTATAGCCATAGAGCGAGCAACTAGCAAGCAAAGATAGAAGTGATTTCGAGGGTATGGTCATCTTGCCTGAGATCCCACGAGGAAGAAGAACGAGTCCATGAAGAAGACAAATGGACGTAGTCGAACGGATCCTCACAACTCCGGAACGAAACCGAAGCTAACAAGAGAAGCAACCCAGAAAGAAGCAAGTAACATAGTGAACAACCATCACATAAACATGGCATGATGCGCAAACAAGTATGATGCATGTCCGGTTTAAATATGCAAGGCATGGCAAAGGGCACAAACAAAACTACAAGTTAAGTGGAGCTCAATATGGAACGAGTTGCATATTGACGGAACACCACATCAATTATTTAGTTCTCTCTCGTTTATGTACCCAACAATATTAAATGTTGTTAAAATGGAAGAGGTGAAGCATAATAAAACTACCTATCTAGGCAAGTTAAAAATGAGGTCGGAACAACGAACAAAAGTCCGGAAACTCCTCATGTCCATATTATAGGTTTTGGTACTGTTCTGCCCTAAGCCATATTTTAGAGTTGTTGAACATGCAAAGTAAAGCCACCATGTTAAACTAGGCATTTTTCTACCCCATTTACATATAAAGTTTATTAGGTTTGGAGCTACGGTTATTTAGTTATGAATTAAAGCATTTTAACAAGTTATTGGAGCAAATTTAAACAAACAATATCTTAAGCATTTCAAACATGGATGAAAGTTGCAAATTATGAAACTAGACAAAATTCTAAGCATATTTCATATAAAGTTTGTTTTAAACCGATGCACGGTTAATTAGTTAGGATATGCATGAAGTGCAAGGGTGTTTCTGCAAAACTGGCAGTTCTCAGGATAAAATGACAAAATCGCTAGAACTGAAAAAACATGAGGCGGGTCGAATCTAGTTGGTCCAAAGGAAGGGGGAAAAAGAAAAAAAAGGAGGCGCTGTGGGGTTTGCCTCACCATGGGCCTTGGCCCAGTCGGTGGAGGAAGGAGGCCCGCAGAGGCGCGCAGCTGGGCCTTGGAGCCCACCATATGTACGCGTGTGGATGCTGCGCAGTCAATGCGGGTGTCGACCCTGTTGCGCTCTATCTTTCGAAGCAGAGGATGCAGGGAGGCGTAGGGCAGAGGTGGTCTCAGGGCTCCGACGAGAGGAACTTGAAGCGCAGGGCACAAGGCGCGGCTCCGGCGGCGCAGGGCATGAGAGGAGGCCGTCGGCGGAAACGGCTAGGACGGAGCAAGGCGGCGATGACATAGGACTTGAGGCGCAGGGGCAAAGCAGACGGCGCCGGTGCACGGGCGAGGCATAGGACGACGGGTGGCGATGGTGCTGGCGTTCTTTGGTGGGGCGGCGGCGCGGCGAACTTGGTGCGGGAAGCAGTAGAACTAGGGAGGCCGCGGGTGCAAAGGTCCATGGTGCTCTGGCGGCTTGCGGTCGCCGGAGGCGCGGAGACGAGCAGAGGCGGGCGAGTGCTGCTGGTGGATTGAGGCACCTGGATATTCCAGCGATTTCCTGTTTTCTTTATGGACCGCCACCCAGGCTCAAAGGGATCATGAGATTATTCATGCTAGAAACTTGTGTGTGCAACCACAAGCTATTATGGGCTCTAGCATAGTTGATTAAGTTGTGCGAACTCTTACAGTGGTAGACTAGCAGATGTAGGGGAAAGTAGGTGTAACGGTCTACCCGATCATAAGGTGCTAGCGCTTGTGAAAGACTATGTCTCGGTCCTCCGTTTTCTCAAACACCATGTAGTGCGAGAAACCAAACGGAGGCGATCGAGTCTTGTGGGGAAAAGTGCGCAACCCTCTGCAGAGTGTATAAACTAATCATGATTAGCCGTGTCCCCGGTTATGGAAATCTTGAGTATCTAGTACCTGGATTATCATGTGAATCTCAACATGTTACTCTAAAATTAATTTTGTTGGGTTTTGATGATGCTTATTTGGGATTGAGAATGTTGTCAACCATTCTCAATGTTTAACAACTACCATGATAGTTAAATAAAATTTATTCCTTTGCAGTAGGGAAAAATTGGTTTTACGCAAAACTGTAACCATAGAGCTTTCCACCAGCCAAATATGCATATAGAATAGCCTATTTCATTACATTACTCTCTATGTGTTATTTTGCCAGCATATTCCATGTGCTGACCCGTTTCGGGCTGCAACGTTAATGTTGCAGACTTTTCAGACGACGATTAAGGTGTTTTAAGGTCGTGGTTCTATACTCAGTGATGCCGTTGGAGTTGATGGACTCACTTATCTTCCAAGCCTTCCGCTGTTATCGTTATTAGATGGCCTTAAGCCATATTTATTGTAATAAGTTCTCTTTTGAGACACTCGATGTAATAAGTGTGTGATTGCTACTCTGTTATAAATCCTTCAAGTACTGTGTGGTGTCAGCATTACTGATCCAGGGATGACACCTGAGCACAGAGATTGGACCGTCTGAGGTCTGTTCACTACAGTCCAAAACAGAATATAATATAGCATGGAACAATAAAAAATTATAGATACGTTGGAGACGTATCAACTATGCATATGCTATTAAAATAAACCCAATTTTCACATATGGCATAGACGACAAGCCCATGGTTATTGGCATTTGTTTTTCTTGTGATGATATTGATATTCTCCCTTTGCATCATTTATCTCATATGCCATGCCATGACCACCTAGCTTCGGATATGCATTGTTTTGGATGTTGTCCATTTTCTCCATACGATGTTTCCAATATTGCTCATGAGGAGACCCCCATAGTTTCCTCATACATTTTAGGACATTTTGATTCAACCCATTCATTGCATGATCCCAATACTTGTGTGCACCATATGTTTCCCATAAATAACTATGCTATTGTTGGGCCACATACTTGCATGCTCAATTTATGTCCCCATCGTGTTATACACAATAACTATTCTTTCATGATGGATGACATGTTCTTATACCATGCATCCAATTTCTTTGAGCGATGCTTATCTTTGTACTAACTCTCATGTGCATGTACACATCATGATGGATGATGTGCACATTTACCACACACACAATTTCTTTCGTTTGTGTTTCTTTTGTGTAGGTACCCATTAATACTTGTCAACCTTGCAATCCCACGAGTTGACAAAATGAGCTCTAGAGAGCAATGATGACTTGGGATCCCATGGATTGTGTTTCCCACTGCTCTCTTCGGGCAAAGACTTCTCACATTTCTTCTACATGACACTCACTTGGCTATGGGTTATTGTCCATTACATATTATATGCCCATCTTGCCATGTTCACTTTGCATGATATGCTCATTACTATGCCTTTGCCATGCATTTTGTGACCCATGCTTTGCATTACACTTGATGATTGATTCTAGTACTTGTATGTGTATTTGCAAGCTTGGTGGACATATTGCTTGCTATTGCCATGTTTGCTTTTGTGTCCCATTCCTATGATGATACTATGATCATGCTTTGTGTTCGTGCTTGCGATATGTATTGTGCATTGTCTATGCCTATTATTTGCTCACATGACATGATTGCCATGATTTCCTCTAGTATGTTGCATTTTCGCACTACTAGCTTGCACGACTTGATTACTATGATTGCAAGGAACAAGTTCACGCAACCGGATGAAGATACACCCTTTGGACGTCACTTGAAGGAAGTCACTAGATACCTGAACATAGGAGTACCAAGCTTCACCGGAACCTACAACGCCACTTTACCTGAAGAAGAGCGCTGGATGATTCAAGTTCAAGTTCCAGGAAGGACGTTCATGCCAGTCACTGAGCCCATAGAGTTTTCTTTTGATGCACCAACTTGGAGTCTAGGAAAGAGCATGGTAACTCACATCGCCATGGGACGCATTGGAGAAGTCTACCGCAATGATCTCAAGGATACTATCTACTAGATTTGTGGGCGTCGAGATGAGCACTAGGAGATGATCAGCACCAGAAAGGATAGATCAGTTGCAACTTTAATCCAGGAGTTAAACCAGCACATTTGACGTCAGGAGAACCAGATGTGCGCCGACATGATAGATCTGAAGAAGGCGAGGACAAGAATAAAGGAACTGGAGGAAGAACTCAAGGCTACACGTGAAGATTATGAAGAGGAAATCGAAGTATTAGTGGAGAAGAATGACGATCTGATCAAGAAGATCGGAATATTTATGGGAGGCCCTACACTAGTAGAAGAAGACGAAGAACCCAAGGAGATTCACCCGGAAGACTACATCATCATCAACGACACCGACTCGGATCCAGACGATAGCGATGATGACTATGTTGATGAAGCTGGAGCAGATATAATGGAGTCTGCAACCGAAGAATATTTCTAGTAGACCACCCATCATTAGTAGTAGTCCACCATGTAAATATAGTAGTCCGAGCACTTTTGCGATAGTTAGATCGATTGTATTCCCTTGTTTGATTGATTGAATGAAGTGAATTGTTTGCTTTTGCCTCATGTGCATGTGGGTAGTGTTTTTCCTTTCGACCCCCTCTATTCTTAAATCTCATCTTTTCTAAAACCCTCAGATGCCTCCAAGACGTGACCCCGGATTTACCTTCCCACCGGAGCTAACCCAGTGGATCTAGCAGCAGAACACATTGATGCAGTTGCTAGTCCAGAATCAGAATCAGGGGAACAACAACAACAACCCACCACCACCACATGTTCTTCACCCAGCCCATTTTCTTAGGCTGAATTCGCCGGTGTTTTCCAGTAGCACCGAGCCGATAGTAGCAGATGATTGGCTCCGCAAGACAGCTAGAGAGTTGACCACAGTAGGATGCACGGATGCGGAAAAGGTGAAGTTTGCCGCACATCAGCTTGAAGGACCCGCAGCATCATGGTGGGATAATTTCATAGCCACTTTCCCTGTCGACACTGTCACGTGGGACCAGTTTCAGCAGGCTTTCCGAACTGCCCATGTTTCAGCAGGAGCTATGGCCATGAAGAAGCGAGAGTTTCGCAACTTGCACCAAGGAGGATGGACAGTTGGCCAGTATGTGGAGGTCTTTAGTAAATTAGCACGTTATGCCCCAGATGACGTTGCTACGGATGCAGCTAAGCAGGAGAAGTTTCTGGAAGGACTGAATGATGAGTTGAGCATGCAGTTGATGGTGGCAACCTTCAACAATTACCAGGAGTTGGTAGATCATGCTCTCATGATTGAAGGGAAGCAGCAGCAGATTGAGAATCGCAAGAGGAAGTATGGACAAGGAAAGCACAATTCAGGAGCTCAACAGAAGCCACGTTTTACCCCTAGACCGGGAGGACATTTTCAGCATACCCATGGAGAAGGTAGCTCGTACAATCACAATGGCACCAAGAATGGTAATGGGAATGGAGGAAGCAACGGCCAGAATCGCACCAACCCATCAACCCCAGCCAAGAGAGATCTAAGCCAAGTCACTTGTTTTAAGTGCCAGAAGACCGGACATTATGCCAATGAATGCCCTGAATCACAGAATGGTAATGGCAATGGAAGCTCTGGGAAGAAGCCGAACCCTTTCAATAGGGGACTGGTGAACCACGTTAACGTGGAGGAGGTTGAAGAGCAGCCGGATGCAGTAATCGGTAAGTTTTTGGTTAAGTCATTTATTGCACTCGTTCTTTTTGATACCGGTGCATCGCATTCATACATATCAAGGGGATTTGTGGATAAGTATAACCTGCCCACCAAAGTTCTTAGAACACCTATGTTAGTAAGCTCACCATGAGCGGAGTACATGGCTAGCCAAGGATGTTTTCAAGTGCCATGAAGTATAGGTAGGCATGTGTTTCCCTCGGATTTGATAATATTGGAATCACAAGGTTTGGATGTAATTCTTGGTATGGATTGGTTGTCGATGTATGGAGGAAACATCGATTGCGCCAGTAAGTCGATCTTGCTTACCACCCTAGAAGGGAGAAGGATCAAGTATGTATCCCGGCATGTGCCAAAGAGGACTCAAGTAAATTGTTTAATAGGAGATGTGCAGGAGGAAGTACCAGTAGTGAAGGATTTCCCTGATGTATTTCCAGAAGAGTTGCCAGGCATGCCACCGGATAGAGATATTGAGTTTTTGATTGAGCTTTTGCCAGGCACAGGGCCAATATCAAAGAGACCATATAGGATGCCCGCAAAGGATTTGGTGGAGATTAAGAAGCAGATTAAGTAGTTACTGGATAAAGGATATATTCGCCCAAGTTCTTCGCCTTGGGGATCGCCAGTACTTCTAGTGGAGAAGAAGGATAGATCGTTAAGGATGGTTGTTGATTATCGAGGATTAAATGAAGTAACCATCAAGAACAAGTACCCACTACCAATGATCTGTTTGATTGATTGCAAGCAGCTAAGGTATTTTCCAAGATCGATCTGCGATCAAGATACCATCAGTTGAAGATTCGAGAATAGGATATACCTAAGACGGCTTTTACCACAAGGTATGGGCTGTACGAGTATATCGTTATGTCCTTTGGTCTGACTAACGCACCTGCATATTTTATGAACATGATGAACAAAGTATTTATGGAGTTCTTGGATAAGTTTGTCGTAGTGTTCATTGATGATATCCTGGTTTACTCGAAGAATGAAGAGGAGCATAAGGAGCATTTGTGTTTTGTTCTTGGAAAACTCAGAGAACACCAGTTATATGCCAAGTTTAGCAAATGTGAGTTTGGGTTGAAAGAAGTTGGATTTCTCGGACACGTTATATCCGGAGAAGGTATAGCAGTAGATCCCACTAAGGTTGATACCGTGACAAATTGGGAAGCCCCAACAACAGTTGGAGAGATCCGGAGTTTTCTTGGACTCGCAGGATACTAACGGAGATTCATTGAGAATTTCTCAAAGATTGCGAAGCCTATGACGGAGTTGTTGAAGAAGGATACCAAGTTCATATGGACTGAAGAATGTGAGGCCAGTTTCCAGGAGTTGAAGAAACGTTTGGTTACCTCACCAGTGTTGATTTTACCGGATTAGACCAAGGATTATGAGGTGTATTGTGACGCTTCATGTCGAGGACTTGGAGCAGTGCTTATGCAGGAAGGAAGAGTTGTTTCATATGCCTCACGATAGCTTAAGCCCCATGAGTTGAATTATGCTATGCATGATTTGGAATTAGCAGCCGTAGTGCATGCATTGAAGACTTGGAGACATTTTCTGATAGAAACCATTGTGAGGTATACACGGATCATAAGAGTTTGAAGTATATTTTCACACGGAAGGAGTTGAACCTCAAACAAAGGAGATGGTTGGAGCTCATCAAGGATTATGATATGAAATTGCATTATCACCCCGGAAAGGCTAATGTAGTAGCTGACGCGTTAAGCCGTAAGAGCCATGTCAACACCCTAATGACGGGAGATTTACCAAGGGAGTTAGCGGAAAATCTTCGAGAGCTATGTTTGGAAATAGTTCCAAGAGGCTATGTAGCAGCATTGGAGATTCAGTCTACTTTGATGGATAAGATCAGAGAAGCTCAAAGGACTGACAAGGAGATTGCTTCTATTAAGGAGAAAATGAGCAAAGGAAAAGCTAAGGGATTTCATGAGGATGAGCATGATACCTTATGGTTTGAAGACCGTGTTTATGTACCAAATGATTCGGAGATCAGGAAGTTAATTTTACAAGAGGCCCATGATTCACCGTATTCGATTCACCCAGGAAATACCAAGATGTATTTGGATTTGAAGGATATTTTCTGGTGGACCGGAATGAAGAAGGATATTGCGGAATATGTAGCAGTTTGTGATGTGTGTCAGAGAGTAAAGGCAGAGCATCAGAAGCCAACCGGATTGCTACAGCCATTGCCGATACCCGAATGGAAGTGGGATAAGCTAGGCATGGATTTCATTACAGGATTGCCCAAAACACGTTCAGGCTATGACTCGATATGGGTTGTAGTCGATCGTTTGACAAAGGTAGCTCATTTCATTCCAGTGAAGACTACCTATACCAGTGCAAAGTTGGCAAAGATATACATGACTAGAATCATTTGTCTGCATGGAGTTCCAAGGAGCATAGTATCAGATAGAGGAACCCAATTTACCTCAAAGTTATGGAGTCAGTTTCATGAAACTTTGGGTACCAGACTGGAGTTTAGCACAACTTTCCACCCGCAAACAACTGGACAGACTAAGAGAGTCAATCCGATTTTGGAGGATATGCTAAGAGCTTATGCGCTAGATTACGGATCTAGCTGGGACGAGAATTTGCCGTATGCAGAGTTCTCTTACAGCAACAGTTATCAATCCAGTTTGAAGATGGCCCCTTTCTAAACCTTGTACGGAAGGAGGTGCAAGACCCCATTGTCGTGGGATGAAGTTGGAGATCGCCAGTTGTTTGGACCGGATCTGATAAAGGAGTCTGAACAGAAAGTGAAATTGATTCGCGATAGGCTCAAGGTAGCTCAATCCAGGCAGAAGAGTTATGCAGATTCTAAACGCAAGGAGACAGTTTACGAAGTCGGAGACCGAGTTTATCTTCGAGTATCACCACTTCAAGGAGTTAAGCGCTTTGGAGTTAAGGGAGAGTTAGCGCCACGTTTTGTAGGCCCATACAAAGTTTTGGAGTGTATGGGAGAAGTAGCCTATAAGTTGGAATTTCCCGAAGGATTGTCAGGAGTTCACGACGTGTTCCATGTATCCCAGTTGAAGAAGTGCCACGCAGAGATGGCTGATATACCGCTGAGAGATACGATACCACTGGAAGCAATTTAGTTGGACAGTGATTTGACCTATGAGGAGAAACCAGTTAAGATTCTAGAGTATGCCAGTCGAGTCAACCGCAGCAAGGTTATCAAGTTTTGCAAGGTTCAGTGGAGCCACTACAGGGAGGATGAAGCCACCTGGGAGCGAGAGGAAGATTTGCTGAAGGACCACCCTCACCTATTTTCTAGCCAACCCGAATCTCGAGGTCGAGATTCATCTTAAGGGGGGTAGGTTTGTAACATCCCAATTTTTCAATTTCGAATGTTATACACTAGATCATCATTGCATATCATATTTTGTTGCATTTTGGTTGATCCTAGAAAATTCTACGTAACTCAAGGACCCTTGGAGAGAGTTGGGGATTTCATTATTTTCATATTTGAGTTTTCTCAAATTTTGAAAATAGGATCATTTGATTTTATTTATTTTATCTTGAATTATTTCTATTATAAAAATTATGAGAGAGGGAATAAAATGACTTTCCCAAAATAAAGAAATATTGGGTTTTAATAAAAAAATCAAATAAGATTTTTTTGGTTTTATTTGCTATTTTATTTGAATTTAGGAAAAATGCGTGTTTTTCAAAATTGCATTTAGGCCCCAAATAAATGTTCATCCTGTGCGGCTTGATTTTAGAAGCCGGGGAAATTTATTTCGGGATTTTTGGAGTTCGTTTAGTATTCCTTTTGTTTTTTCCGAGTAATTATTAAAAAAAAGAGTCTGAATCGACCTTGGGCCGTAACCGGCCAGGACTCCACCTGGCCGGGCCTTCATATAGCGCCCCGAGGCCCCAAGGCCAGCCCAAGCCGCGCCCCGCCTCGAAACCCTAACCCTAGGCCGCCGGCGCCACCGCCGCCCCACCGCCGCCGGATGTAGTTTCCGCCGCCGTTTTTTTAGAAAACCGATCGATTTTCCGTCGGTTTTGTTTGCTTTTTAGTTTTGGTGTTTTTAATAGATCGGTTTTTCTGGTTTAGTTTTTTAGCGAGCGTTCGTCCGTTCGTTCGTTTTAACGAACGTTCGTCGTTTTTCTTTTTCTCGGATTAAATCCACGATTTTTCTGATCGTGATTCCTGATCCGATTTTGTTTTAGTCTAACTTTTCGCTCATTTATCGGAATCAGGCGATTCAAGCGCCTGGAGTTTTGTCTCGAATCTCTCTTTCCGTTTAACCAACTCAAACAAGTCTTTCCATTTAAAAATTGCCCTAGATCCAGAATAGTAAACGAAGCCTGTTTCTTTTGCCGTTTGTCTTTCGTTGCTTCGTTCGTTTTGATTCTTTTTGCCAACCGGAGTTCTTAAGTTGAACTTTCTGGTTAGATCTCTTATTTGAGTTTTACCTGTGCATTAGTTGAGTACTTATTGTATGCTTGTTTGTTGTCGATAGAGTACCCGGAGTGCGCCGCTTGCTACTTCGAATCGCTAAGATTCCAGGATCATCAGCAAGGCAAGTAACACTTTGATCATGTTTTCCCTCTACCCAGTTTTATTGCATTAGATAAATCCTCACACATTGCATGATTAGGATCTAATTAATTGTGGGTTTGGGAAGTAGTTGAGGTAGTACCTATTACCTGTTATTATCAAACCTTTGGGAGTTATTTCTACGTTTGCTTATTATGCCATGCTATGCTAGTAGACGTGGATTGGGTGAGTATATCCATGACAGATGTGAGATTGTTAATTAATGGTTTATTTAAGGAGGCAACTTAAATACACATCTGGGTGGATTGATGCACCTGGGTATTCCAGCGATTGCATGTTTTCTTTATGGACCGCCACCCAGGCTCAAAGGGATCATGAGATTATTCATGCTAGAAACTTCCGTGTGCAGCCACAAGCTATTATGGGCTCTAACATACTTGATTAAGTTGTGCGAACTCTTACAGTGGTAGACTAGCAGATGTAGGGGAAAGTAGGTGTAACGGTCTACCCGATCATAAGGTGCTATCACTTCTGAAAGACTATGACTCGGTCATCCGTTTTCTCAAACACCATGTAGTGCGAGAAACCAAACGGAGGCGATCGAGTCTTGTGGGGAAAAGTGCGCAACCCTCTGCAGAGTGTATAAACTAATCATGATTAGCCGTGTCCCCATTATGGACATCTTGAGTATCTAGTACCTGGATTATCATGTGAATCTCAACATGTTACTCTAAAATTAATTTTGTTGGGTTTTGATGATCCTTAATTGGGATTGAGAATGCTGTCAACCATTCTCAATGTTTAACAACTACCATGATAGTTAAATAAAATTTATTCCTTTGCAGTAGGGAAAAATTGGTTTTAAGCACAAGTGTAACCATAGAGCTTTCCACCAGCCAAATATGCATATAGAATAGCCTATTTCATTCCATTACTCTCTATGTGTTATTTTGCCAGCATATTCCATGTGCTGACCTATTTCGGGCTGCAACATTAATGTTGCAGACTTTTCAGACAATGATTAAGGTGTTTTTAGGTCGTGGTTCTATACTCAGTGATGTCGTTGGAGTTGATGGACTCACTTATCTTCCAAGCCTTCCGCTGTTATCGTTATTAGATGGCCTTAAGCCATATTTATTGTAATAAGTTCTCTTTTGAGACACTCGATGTAATAAGTGTGTGATTGCTACTCTGTTATAAATCCTTCAAGTATTGTGTGGTGTCAGCATTACTGATCCAGGGATGACACCTGAGCACAGAGATTGGACCGTTTGAGGTCTGGTCGCTACGGTCCAAAACAGAATATAATATAGCATGGAACAATAAAAAATTATAGATACGTTGGAGACGTATCAACTATGCATATGCTATTAAAATAAACCCAATTTTCACATATGGCATAGACGACAAGCCCATGGTTATTGGCATTTGTTTTTCTTGTGATGATATTGATATTCTCGCTTTGCATCATTTATCTCATATGCCATGCCATGACCACCTAGCTTCGGATATGCATTGTTTTGGATGTTGTCCATTTTCTCCATACGATGTTTCCAATATTGCTCATGAGGAGACCCCCATAGTTTCCTCATACAGTTTAGGATATTTTGATTCAACCCATTCATTGCATGATCCCAATACTTGTGTGCACCATATGTTTCCCATAAATAACTATGCTATTGTTGGGCCACATACTTGCACGCTCAATTTATGTCCCCATCGTTTTATACACAATAACTATTCTTTCATGATGGATGACATGTTCTTATACCATGCATCCAATTTCTTTGAGCGATGCTTATCTTGTACTAACTCTCATGTGCACGTACACATCATGATGGATGATGTGCACATTTACCACACACACAATTTCTTTTGTTTGTGTTTATTTTGTGTAGGTACCCATGAATACTTGTCAACCTCACAATCCCATGAGTTGACAAAAATGAGCTCTAGAGAGCAATGATGACTTGGGATGCCATGGATTGTCTTTCCCACCGCTCTGTTCGGGCAAAGACTTCGCGCATTTTTTCTACATGACACTCACTTGGCTATGGGTTATTGTCCATTACATATTATATGCCCATCTTGCCATGTTCACTTTGCATGATATGCTCATTACTACGCCTTTGCCATGCATATGTGACCCATGCTTTGCATTACACATGATGATTGATTCTAGTACTTGTATGTGTATTTGCAAGCTTGGTGGACATATTGCTTGCTATTGCCATGTTTGCTTTTGTGCCCCATTCCTATGATGATACTATGATCATGCTTTGTGTTCGTGCTTGCGATATGTAATGTGCATTGTCTATGCCTATTATTTGCTCACATGACATGATTGCCATGATTTCCTCTAGTATATTGCATTTTCGCACTACTAGCTTGCACGACTTGATTACTATGATTGCTTGCCTTGTTGCATCACCGATGATTCATACTTGCTCCTTTTTGCGGTTCATGACAACTACCTACATGATTTACACATGATTGTTATTGCTTCTTGTCATATCTCTCCATATGTTGCCTCTCTCATGCTAGATGATTTGCCATGTATTGAGTGCAACTATGCCTTTAGTCTTGATAATGAGTTTGCCCCCATAGCATTCTCACATATATTTGGAGATTTTGACATATTTCTTGTGAAGCATGCTTGTCTTACCTCTTTGCACCATCTACCTAGTGCCATGAATATAGCCATTATTGCATCATATTATTCATGCACTTGTGCTACTAATGTTTGTGTGCAAAAGAAGCGAACCATCATGATGGTTGATGTGTTTATCTACCATGCGCATACATTCTTTCTTTTGTTGTGTGCATGTGTAGGATACTTGGACTTTGTGTCGACTTCCACTTCACATGAGTTGACCATTCGAGCTCTTGAGAGCGAACCACCTTCTACCACGATGATTCTACATCACACTTCCTTGTGTTTTGGCATTGTGAAGGACGCACAAGAACACGCCTTCAAGGTGACATCTTTCTTGAGCATGGATATTGTGGATCATACTACTTGTGTTGCTTGCACCATGAGACTTATTGGCCATCTTGGACCACTTGCTTGCACACATGTTGGAGATCTTGCTTCTACTTGTCATTTTCACCGTTCCATGCATCATGATATATATGCCTTGTGTGTTGCATCCAATTCTTGGATTACTTGCTCCTCTCATATGTTTGGTTGCAACAATGCCATCACTTCACATATGCCATGTCCCATTGATTGCTACATGCTTGCCTTGATTGCCTCACACATGATGAACAATTGCTCTTTCCATTGTGTTGATTGCCACACGATATTCACTACACCCTATGCATGTTATGCTTGGATTGTCTTGCACTTGACCCATGTGTTTAGACATCTCATCTTATTTGGTGTTGTGAATGTTTCCTATGCCTACCATAGACCTTTCATTGAGCAATTTGTGACTTCTTGCTATGAACTTGAGGTAGATGCCTCTTCTCTTATCACACACATTTGCATCACTACTCTCATTCACAAGCTTGTCCCCATGATTTCTTTGCTTGTGCTCGATTGATATGCTTACATGCCATGTCACAGTCCTTTATCACACCATATGCGTTGCATGATGGCGACACTTGTTTGGTGACTCACCTCTTGAATGCTTGGTTTTGCACTAACACTAACCACATTTATTTTCAAAAGTGTTTGTTGTCCTGTGGACAACACCATTTCAAGAGTGCACATTTTGATCTTCAAGATGACAAGTACCTGTTGAACGTCCACTTCTACATGGCGAAGCCATCTCTTTCCCATGGTGATTTGGTTTTCGATCCGAGGTCGGATCTTTCCAAAGGGAGGGGAGATGATGCGGAGCATCCTATGGACAACACCATTTCAAGAGTCCGTTCGGCGAGTGACACATGCGACATCTACTTCACATACACAAAGGTGAATCATCTCCTTTACACGTGCTCACTTGACCCCTTCGGGGATGGTATACTACTTGACACTTCTCCCGTTTGCACGCATAGGTATTGTCGGAACTTCACGGATGACGAGGAGGAGTGCAAGCGCCAAGCAACAACTACACCATCTGAGAGGGAAGCCTGGAAGCGACGACGCAAGAAGACGGAGCTGCAGAAGCTATAGCGACCGGACATCCGGGACAGAGGCCGGACATCCAGCGCCTGTGTAGCCACCCAACAGTTGCATCAACAAACGGCCAAAGCATCAGCGGCCGGACATCCGGCCCATGGGCCCGGACATCTGGTGCGATGCCATAGCCCGGACACCCGGCCTCCCCCGGAAATCTGGCATCAACAACCAGGAGCCAACAGAAGGCCACCCCGCTCGGGTCGTACATCCGGCCAACTGCCCCAGACATCCGGCTCTCACGAGAGCCCGGAAATCTGGCCCCATGCCCGGACATCCGGCGCCTGCCTGCGCGCAGAGTCGGGCCAGAGGCCCATGTATCCCTTTCCCACTTACCCCTTCGTGGCTTGGACTATATACACTACTCCCCCTCTTCCTAGTTAGGGTTAGCAAAGTAGTAGCTCATTAGAGATAGAGCTTTGCTCATCCATTACAGATCTACTCCCCGAGAGAGACCGCGACCCCTCTTCGGAGAAGATCCACCTTGGATTCAAGACCCCCTTGTGGGAACATCCTTCTAGGATTCAAGCCCCCATCTCCTTTGCATTTGGGATGAACTCTACCATCAAGACCTCCTCATGGAGATGAACCTTACCTTGTATCTTTCCCTTTGTGGTTCATGTACCTTGTGGATCTTGTGTGTTTGATTATCTAGTGGATGTGTGATTGAACTTGTGATTGAGTGTTTCCCCTTGTGTTTTCTCTCCGTTCTTCCCTGTGTTCTTCGTGTTCTTCGCGGGATCCACTCCTTTCATGATAGATAGGGCGGATAGGGTTCCACCCTACATCAGCACCCGAGCCAAATGAGCGGACGTTCGACGCCACCGGACGACCGACCACTTCCGGAAATCCATCACTTCAACACCCGAGCCAGAACGAGAAGACGACCGGTGACTACCGGACGTCCGGCCGCCCATGAGTCCCCAGAGGACCGGCCCCCAACGAATGTCCGGTACCTGTCTGTGCACATGATTCGGGCTCGAGGCCCATGTACCCCCTCCAATTCCTCCTAGCTAGGGTTAGCATTGGTTTAGCTCATATTACAGATAGAGCATTGCTCATCCACATCGGAGCTACTCCACGAGGGAGACCGCGACCCCTCTTCGGAGAAGATCCCTTTGGATTCAAGACCTCCTTGCGGAGAAGAACATCAAGACCTCCTCGCGGAGAAGACCGGCTAGCTTTGTATCATCCCTAGTTTTCCGTGGATCGTGTGATCTCTTATGTACTCAAGGATATAGCATATGTGTGACTATTTCTTGTTGGTTTAGTGATTTTCTCGTGTTTCCACTCGTGTTTCCCCTCGTGTTCTTCGCGGGATCTGCTCCTTTCGTGAAAGATCGGCCGATTAGGGTTCTACCCTACATCATCTTGGTATCAGAGCCACGTTGATCATGATTTCGGAGCCTCCCCATTGTGTTTCTAGCCTAGTTTTGTTGATTTTGTCCCTAATTCGAAAATTCCCCACAAAAATAGCCCCAATTTTTTTGTGATTTGTTGGTGTGTTGAGATTTTTTGGATTTGATCCGTGAGTTTGCTTTGCCTTGATTGGGTCTACCCTTTCCCCCTTGTCTCCACCCTTCCCATCCATGAAATCGACCAGATTCGACGATTTTCGACCTCTCCATCACGTACACGTGTTGTTCATCCCGTGCCCAAAATTTTGCCCAGGCACCGGATGTCCGATGACCGGACGACCGGCCCAGCCCGGACGTCCGACCTCCCCTGACGAAACTGAATTTTCTCCAGTTTTGTAACCACCACTGATGAAGCTATGTACCTAGGGTATGGTCATAGGCCTGACCTAGACACCCTACCCTAGGAAATCATCCTAAAACCAGAAGCATTCGAGGGATAGCATCATCCACTCGACTACGAAGCATTCCACTCGGAAGACTCAAAGTCACTTGACCACGACAACTATCACTCGACGGACAGAAGATCTAAAGTCACTCTGCATGACAACGGTTGGATGTTTACTTCATAAATTAATAGGCATTTATGTCACTTTATTGCTAGCGTTACCAGTAACGCCCCCTTCTTGATGTACCTTAAACCCTTTGTAACATGGGCTGGCTGGGGTCTGGGCGCACTGTATATAAGCCACCCCCTCCACTGGCACAAGGGTTCGCACCCCCTGTAAACACACATACGCATAATCCAATTGACGGCCTCCGGGCACCGAGACGTAGGGCTGTTACTTCCTCAGCGAAGGGTCTGAACTGGTAAAACTCGTGTGTATAACTTCGCCATAGCTAGGATCTTGCCTCCTCATACCTACCCCCCATTCTACTGTCAGTCTTAGATCCACGATAGTTGGCGCCCACCATGGGGCAGGTGTCTTAGCGGCTTTTTGGTGGAGTTGTGATTTTTCCCGATTCTCATCATCATGGTTTCCGCCGGCGGACTGGTTGCGGGCCGCGAGATCCGTCACGGCGTGCTCGTTTTCATTACCGACGACTCCGCTTGGCTTCAGGAAGCTCCACTCGATGTCGATGCGCTCCCCATCCGCGGGGCGACGCACTTTCGTGCGTGCGTCCGCGGCGTCCTTCTCCGACAACTGTTGACCCAGTATCGGTCGGCTCCTATGGTGTCCTTGTCCCCCGCTGTTCGCCAGCGCAGGCGTTTCGGTCAGTCGCGGCTCCAGCGGTGGGTGAGGCACGTGGTGGCCTGCCAGTCGGCCACCTCACAAGTCACGACAATCGAGCCCGACGAAACTCTCTACGGCCTGTTCGACTGGCTCCGTCGAGACCGCATCCGAGTGCGACAGCAGCGATCCCGCAGTGGAAGTCCTGATGGTCAACGGACCACCCAGTCCTCCTGGCTTCCCCACGACGATGGTGGTGATGGCGGCGGCGATCCGTCGCGCGTTTGTGAGGAGTACCGCCCCGAGGCCCTTTCTTCGCAGCGGAGGGAAGAGCTTCGCTGCCGCAATATGGATGCACTTCACACTCCTATTGTTGGAGAAACCCCCGAGGCCCAGGCCTTGGACGAAGCGCGCCTGGCCAACTTGGTTGAGTGCACTCGACTAGAGAACCTGCAGCATGCACTCGATGAGCGTGCTCGGCAGCGAATCCCTGAATCCATTTGATGGCAACTTTTTCCGCCTCAAACTCAGGTATACCGCACTCTGATTCAAAATCTCACAGCTGCAGCCCGAATAGCAGAGTCAATCCAGCCTTCCAAGTCAGAGGCTTGCAGAGGTTTGATGCAGATCCGGGCCTTGCTTCGAGCAGCTAGATAGCAGAACACATCAGTGTCTCAGTCGCGGGATAGGATTCATAGCAGGTCTGTGGTGGCGGATACAGTACAGTCGGCCCACAGCCCAAGATCGCCCCCGCGGCGTGAAGGACGTGGGCACGGGCAAGATTAGTATAGAAACCACGAGAAATATGATCAGCGCCTTGGCCACAATGACCGTCGTCGAGTGCCCACGCCTCCTTCGAGGAGTGGCTCATATGTGCCTCGGCGGCATGGTGACAGACACCCTCACATCGGCGAACGAAGAATACCAGTCGACCCAAGAGAGCCAGGATTTGATGCGAGATCTACTATCGTTCAAGGTCTGGTTGACAGGAACAAAGCACACAGAGAAGGCCATGACAGAGATTATCCAACTGGCGGCAGAGTGCGCGTTTCAGGTCCCGAGTGTTTCAGCAGAGCCATCAGGGCCGGAGTGATTCCTCCCAATTTCAGGTTGGCGACTTGAGTCAGCAAGTTTACGGGTGAGTCTAAGCCTGACACTTGGCTTGAGGACTACCGAGTGGCTGTACAAATTGGTGGTGGTAATGATGAAGTCGCCATGAAGCACCTTCCTTTGATGTTGGAAGGCTCGGCCAGGGCATGGTTGAACCAGTTAGCACCCGACATTATATTCAATTGGGAGGAACTCGCCCGAGTGTTTGTTAGGACTTTTGAAGGTACTTGCAAGAGACCAGCGGGGTTGACTGAATTGCAGCATTGTGTGCAAAAACCGAATGAAACCCTGAGAGACTATATCCATAGATGGATCACGTTACACCATACAGTGGAGAATGTGTCAGATCACCAAGCAGTTTGTGCCTTCAAGGAAGGCATTAAGTATCGGGAGTTGAATCTGAAATTCGATCGGACAGGAGATATGTCCCTGACTCGGATGATGGAGATTGCCACCAAATATGCCAACGGCGAAGAAGAAGACCGACTCCGGAGTGGCAAGCACAAAAGAGTCGCCCAGGACACCGGTGGAGGTACTTCTAGTCGGAAACAGAAGCGTAAGGCCGAGCCAGCTGCTCCTGTTGAGGCTTTAGTTGTGGCTCAAGGAAAGTTAAAGGGGAATCCCAAAGGGCCCTGTAACTCCAAGAAAGTGAAATATCAAGACGGAAATGATGTGTTGGATTTACCATGCTACATTCACACCAAGAAAGATGATGAGGGTAATCTGATTTATCCTAAGCACACCACTCGGCAGTGTTGACTCCTGATCCAGCAGTTCCGGGAGAAACAACCCAAGGAGAAGGAAAAAGAGTCAGACAAGGGTGAGGATAAGGAAGAGGATGATGATGGTTTTCCCAACGTCAACTCCACTCTGATGATTTTTGCTGATGTTGAGAGCAAAAGTCGATTGAAAGTTATCAAGAGAGAAGTGAACATGGTTGCAGACTGCCATCACGTTCGACTAGTCTGACCATCCAGCACGTATAACCACCCCTGGGAGGCAAGCACTGGTGGACGACCCAGTTGTTGAAGGCACTCGACTGACTAAAGTGTTGATGGATGGTGGTAGCAGCCTGAATATCCTTTATGCTGAAACCTTGAAGGGAATGGGGATTCCGATCTCCAAGCTCAGCGAAAGTAATATGAGTTTGCATGGCGTTATACCTGGCAAGAAGGCTGAATCACTTGGCCAGATCGCCCTTGATGTGGTTTTCGGTGATTCCAAGAAATACCGCAAGGAAAAGTTGACATTTGAAGTAGTGGATTTCCAGAGTGCTTATCATGCTATTCTGGGTAGGCCTGCCTATGCACGTTTCATGGCTCGACCATGTTACGTGTACCTCAAATTCAAAATGCATGGTCTGAGAGGAGTGATCACTATCACCAGCAATCTGCAGAAGGCAGAAGAGTGCTTCCAAAAGGGCTCAAAAATCGCCGATGCACAAATGGCAGCAGTCGAAATGCAAGAATACCAGAAAAATGCAGATCCGTGTGATTTGCTGTGCTCCAAGAAGCCTTCCACAGATTCTGCATTTCAGACGTCCGGTGAAACCAAGCCGATTCATATTCACCCGACTGATCCTAATGCTGCTCCTACTCATATCTCAACATCACTCGACAGCAAACAGGAAGAAGCGCTCATCCAGTTCCTCCATGAGAACTGGGACATCTTTGCATGGAAACCTTCTCACATGCCGGGCGTACCCAGGGGACTGGCTAAGCATCGTTTACGAGTCGACCCGAAAGTAAAAACCAGTCAAGGAACATCTTCGATGTTCCGCCATACAGAAGAGAAAAGCAATTGGTGAGGAAGTGGCTCGACTCCTGGAAGCTGAGTTCATCCGAGAGATTTACCACTCCGAGTGGCTCGCCAATGTTGTCATGGTCCCCAAGAAGGATGACTCACTTCGCATGTGCATCGACTTCAAGCATATCAATCGGGCTTGCCCAAAAGATGATTTTCCTCTCCCCCACATCGACCAGATTGTCTACTCGGCTGCGGGGTGTGAGCGTTTGTCTTTTCTAGACGCATATTCCGGTTACCATCAGATCCGACTGTATGGACCCAATGAGATAAAAACAGCTTTCATCACACCATTCGGGTGTTTTTGTTATATCACCATGCCATTCGGTCTCAAGAACGCTAGAGCTACATTCATGAGGATGATTCAGAAGTGTCTGCTCACTCAAATTAGTCGGAATGTAGAAGCATACATGTATGACATTGTGGTCAAGTCGCGTAAAGGTTCCGACCTGCTGGTTGACCTTGCTGAAACCTTTGCCAACCTGAGAAGATATGATATCAAGCTTAACCCATCAAAGTGCACATTCGGAGTTCCTGGCGGAAAGTTACTCGGCTTCCTCATTTCCGAACGAGGGATCAACGCGAACCCAAAGAAAGTTGGTGCCATACTCCGGATGAAGCGCCCTGTGCGTGTGCATGATGTCCAGAAGCTTACTAGTTGTTTGGCCGCCTTGAGTCGATTCATTTCTCGCCTCGGTGAAAAGGCATTGCCTCTTTACCGACTGGTGAAGAAATCTGACAAGTTCGAGTGGACTCCTGAAGCTGATGCAGCGTTTGCAGAACTCAAAGCCCTGCTTTCCACCCAGTCGATGCTCACTGCCCCAATCAGCAAAGAGCCTTTACTGCTTTATATTGCAGCCACTGGACAAGCTGTCAGTAAAGTACTCACGGTCGAGCGGGAAAAAGAAGGAAAAGCCTATAAAGTTCAGTGCCCAGTATACTATGTTTCTGAAGTTCTGAATCCATCCAAGCAAAGATATCCACATTATCAGAATCTTGTTTATGGGATTTACATGACCACGAAGAAGGTTGCACATTATTTCTCTGATCACTCCATTACAGTCGTCAGCGACGCACCATTGTCAGAAATTCTGAACAACAAAGAGGCAACTGGTCGAGTGGCAAAGTGGGCGATTGAACTCCTTCCCTTGGAAATCAAGTTTGAGGCAAAGAAGGCTATCAAGTCCCGGGCAATAGCAGATTTGCTCGCCGAGTGGATCGAACAACAACTGCCGACTCAGATTCACTCAGACCATTGGACCATGTTCTTTGATGGATCTAAGATGCTGAATGGTTCTGATGCTGGGGTAGTAATTGTATCCCCTGAGGCGACAAGCTCCGCTATGTTCTCCAGATTCATTTTGATTCCTCCAACAATGAAGCTGAATATGAGGCACTTTTGTAAGGGTTGTGTATGGCCATTTCACGCGGCGTCCATCACCTCATGGTCTACGACGACTCAGATTTGGTGGTGAATCAAGTAATGAAGGAGTGGGACGTCAGAAGCTCAGCTATGACTGGCTATTGTAATGCAGTGAGAAAGTTAGAGAGGAAGTTTAAGGGTTTAGAGCTCCATCACATACCCCGACTGAAAAATCGCAGCGGGTGATTTGGCGAAGATTGGTTCCAAGAGAGAAGACATTCCCAGTAATGTGTTTTTGGAACATATTCATACACCTTTAGTCCAGGAAGATCCTTTCACTAAAGAGCCCCCACAACTAAAGAGCGCCACTGATCCGACCGAAGTCGAAGTCCAGGCCGTGGTCGACTTGATCATGGAGGTTTTGGTCATCACTCCCGATTGGACAGTGTCGTACATTGCGTACATCCTTAGGAAGGAACTCCCAGAGGACAAAGAAGAGGCCCGGCAGATCGTCCGCCGATCCAAAGCTTTTACTGTGATAAGAGGGCAGCTGTTCAGAGAAAGTGTAACTGGAGTGAGCCAGAAATGCACAACACCAGAAGAAGGTCGAGTGATCTTCAACGACATCCACTCGGGGACCTGTGGTCACCATGCATCCTCTCGGACCATTGTGGTCAAAGCATACCGAGCAGGATTTTATTGGCCACGGGCAAATGAGATGGCACAAGAAATAGTCGACAGATGTGAAGGTTGCCAGTTTTACTCCAACATGTCTCACAAGCCTGCGTCAGCCCTGAAGACCATTCCACTCGTCTAGACCTTCGCTGTTTGGGGTTTGGACATGGTTGGACCTCTAAGAACGGGTAGGAGCGGCTTCACTCATGTACTCATGGCAGTCGACAAGTTCCCCAAATGGTTTGAAGCCAAACCTATCAAAAGTATTGAAGCCAGTACTGCGGCCAGTTTCATCAGAGAGTTAACATTCAGATATGGTGTTCCGCACAGCATCATCACTGACAATGGGTCGAACTTCGATTCTGATGAGTTCAGAGCCTTCTGCGCTTCCCAAGGCACTCGAGTCGACTATGCTTCAGTCGCCCATCCCCAGTCGAATGGACAAGCTAAAAGAGCAAACTGATTGATTCTCAAAGGACTGGAATCCAGACTGATGTGTGATCTCAAGCACACGGCAGGTGCATGGGTCGATGAACTTCCATCAGTGCTTTGGGGTTTGAGGACAACTCCTAATCGGTCGACTGGCCGAACTCCATTCTTCTTGGTCTATGGAGCTGAAGCTGTACTTCCAAGTGACTTTCTTCACAATGCACCCAGAGTTGAGCTTTTCTCAGAAGATGAAGCAGAACAAGCTCGACAAGACGCAGTTGATCTCCTGGAAGAGAAAAGAGAGATGGCCCTGATCTGGTCGACCATTTGTCGGCAAGACATGCATCGATTCCATGCCAGAAACGTGAGGGGTCGGGCATCTCAAGAAGGAGACTTGGTTCTTCGAGTGGATCAACAGAAACCACACAAGCTCGCCCCTACCTGGGAAGGCCCCTTCGTTATCACCAGAATGCTACACAACGGAGCATGCCACATATACAATGTCGAGCACAAGAAAGACGAGCCACGCGCTTGGAATGCGGTGCTGCTCCGCCCCTTTTACACTTAAGCATTCAGAGTGTTGGGATGTAATAAGAAATACCCTTTAGTTTGATTATCAAAGACACAATTTTACAGTCTCTTAAATGATTGTTGTTCCTTTTTTATATGTTCTAAATCCCCTAGTGGGTGCCTTAGATGCGGACCCATTTCATCTAAGTTTCTTTTTTAAATCCTATCGAGTGGTGAGCAAGCCTCTCACTCAGAGGCTTAGCTGCAAATCCGTTTCGCCTATGTTTGAAAAATCTTACCGAGTGATGAGCAAGCCTCTCACTCGGAGGCTTAGCTGCAAATCCATTTCGCCTAAGTTTGAAAAATCCTACCGAGTGATGAGCAAGCCTCTCACTCGAGGGCTTAGCTGCAGTCCAGTACTCGCCTAAGTTTAAAGAATACTACCGAGTGGTGAGCAACCCTCTCACTCGGGGGCTTAGCTACAGTCCAGTACTCGCCTAAGTTTGAAAAATCCTATG